>NC_079170.1:72057668-72357668 GCF_947568905.1 Ostrea edulis
ATAATGTAAATATTAGTGTGTGTTTAGGATAATGTGAATATTAGTGTGTGTTTAGGATAATGTGAATATTAATGTGTGTTTAAGATAATGTGAATATTAGTATGTATTTAGGATAATGTGAATATTAGTGTGTTTAGGATAATGTGAATATTAGTGTGTTTTTAAGATAATGTGAATATTAATGTGTGTTTAGGATAATGTAAATATGAGTACTATGAGTAGTAACTACTATGATTTACAGTAGTTTATGGTTGGTGCTACTAACTTTTTACGTCATATATTTTAGGTACTCACTGACGACATCACTGAAGACATGATAAAAGACATCATAGAAGTCACGATATGGACATACGACCTGGAAACGATGGCGACTTCTTGATAGATTTGGATTCATTGTGTGTATAGGAGAAAGAATGTTGACATAAACTGTCAATCTCAAGTGGAACTTGACCCGATCAAATTATCTGACTGTGAGTTAGGCTGACGTGCATGTGAACTATTGTATGATTGAAAACCCTCCACATTGTTTTGTGTGTGGTATCTCTCAGAAGTCAAGGCGTGTATGATGTTTGTAAGGAAGTTGTCTGTCGACACCATGAAATTTTAATCTTAGAATGTATCAGTCAGAACTCCTAAGATAGGTAGGTAGAGAAGAGGGCGTGTCCAATCAATTTCTGGGTCAAAAGGTCATAGACAAAAATCCTAGTAATCTGTGGATGCTCATGTACATGTTTTGCTGATTTTATAAAGATGTTTTTTAATTTGTATTTAAACTTTTTGTGTTCATATTCAATAAAATACAAATGTCACATGCCTTTTTATTTAAGTTTGGGCTCCATGTACTGATTATTGACATACTTCATTAAACTAATGCCTGACAACAGAGTTGTGACGTGTAGACTGATTATTGACATACTTCATTAAACTAATGCCTGACAACAGAGTTGTGACGTGTAGACTGATTAAAAAAAAGAAAAAGAAACGCGTAGTGATGATTTTTAATGCATTTTTTGGTTGAGAACGAATTGTCCGATTACTCCTTGTGAATATATAAAACTATCGTTCACGGCATTGTTTTGACTCCATATCGCCGGAACGGACTTCAGTAGTCTCAGACTCATAGATAGATTGATTGTATCTTGTTTAAAGTCCCTCTAAAGAATTGTTCACTCATTTGGAGACGTCTCTCATCACCAATACCGATGAAGGGCTTCAAGTTTAGGCCTATGCTCGGCGCTTAAGGGTTCTTTAGCATGGCACCCCTATTGTGACGCAGGACATTCGTTTTTAAGGTCATTTCCGAGGATCCCTGACATTCACACCTAATGCCGAACGTTTGGCGATGGAACTTCCACTACCTGTTTTAACGACTTGGATCTCTTGCGGCCGGTATTGGAACCTGGACCTTCACAAAGTGTAACATTTGCCCCGAATGTTCTTCCTCTAGACCAACGCGGCGGTTCAGACTTGTAGCATATGGCCGCAACAACGCTGGTCCACCGTCTGGTTCAGCAATAAATCTCAATTTTTACTGTAGAGGTCTGATGGAAGACTCGGACTGTATAGGCGCCAAAATGAACGTTTTGCGCAAAATTGCAGCAGAAGGTTGACCGGTCTGGAGGGGGGGGGGGGGGGGGGGGGGTTAGTGTTAAGATGTGGGCAGCAATATCCATACAGACAGGACATCGTTGGTTAACATACAAGGCACCTTTACGACTCACTCGATGTTATATTGATGAAGTTATACAGCGGCTGAGCCACTCGCGGTTCCAATGATGCAGCATCCCGGAGCAGTATTTCAACATGACAACTGCTCGTCTAACACGTGATGTGTCGCACAATATCCAGGTTCTTCCTCGGCCATCCAAATCACCAGACTTGAGCCCTATTAAACATGTATGATCTCGTCTCCGACATTTTGGCTTGCAAAAACTTTCTATTGGTAAGTGAAAGATATATGAAAAATAAATTAAGAAGGGAAATAGTTAATATTTTACAAATTGTTTTTAGCTCAAAATAATTGAAAACCTGATTTTGCAATCGCAGGGCCATGGACTATTCTGCATGTTGTACACAGCACGGATTTAGTACGGTGCGTGTACCAAAAAAGATTAGTTTTTATCTATTAACGTGATTGAACAAATCAGAACTGATTATTTTTATCACAGAATGGTAGTTTTTAATCTCAAATTACAAGTATGTTTACATTAAACATAACCCTATCTTATGTTTCCAAAATTCTGATGCGCGAAATCATTTACCCAGTATGTGGTAGTTATAAATGGCGAAGGGATGTTCAACTTAAAATCGCCGTTAGTCGTAACGCTCTTGTATGCTGCGATGGTAGGTACCGGTATGAACCTTTTCGGGGATGGGTGGATTCTTTAAAAGTTTCAAAAAAAAAAAAAAATGTTTTCAGTTTACAGTGTAGAAGATATTTTAATTTAAATTGTATCATTTTTTCCCCAAGTTTTATTTTGATATTTTTAGTCAAAAAAGGGGTTATGCATTAGTCACGTGATGAATTTGATTTTTGTTGTTTTACGTCCGATTCGATAATTTTTTACTCGTATCTAGAAATGTCACCAGCTTCAGATGAAGTTTAAACTTTGACCTATGGATGACGCCCAGGGTCGCAACCGGTTCTATTTCCACCCCGGCGCCGTGTCAAACCAAAGAGGAGTGATTGTTCCTTCGCCAAGAGAGTCTCGGGTTTTGTTTTTTCCGAGATGACCTTGGATTTAGAGGTCACGCGCCACGGTATCATGAGAGTTACTGTTACGGCATTAAGTGTCGTGTGTACATGAAAATCTCTGACTTCTCTGTATGAGTGAAAAATTCTATTGATTGGGAATGGAGCGCCAAATTTACATAAACTTAAATAATTAAAGATTTCTTCAATTATTTCAAGATATCATCAATTCAATTATTGCGCGCAAAAAGTCAATTGATGCGTGCATCAGATTAATTATTGCTCTCATCAATTCAATTGATCAGAGCAATAATTTATTTGATGCGCGCATTGATTGAATTGATGAAAACAATAATTGATTTGATGCGCTCATCAAATCAATTATTGCTCTCATCAATTTAATTGATGCGGGCATCAATGTGGTGGAATTATTACTCGCAAAATTGCATTTATAACTCGGTATAAATGATAGAATAATCTGTTTTTAAATTCAACTGAAGATATCTTTAATATTTACTAAGATTTTGTATAAGGAATTCATGCATTCATAAATTATTTTGAAGAGAACAACAATTCAGTTAAAGAGATCATTACTTCATATGTTGTATTGAAGATATCTCTAATTATGTAGTTGCTTTCTCTAAAAGAATTATTGCGCACATTAATTAATGTTATCATTAATTCAATTGAAGTCAGCAATAATTCAATTATTGCGCACATTAATTGAATTGATGCGTGCTACAATTCAATTGAAGAGTACAGTAATTAAAGTATGATGAGCATCAAATGAATTGATGCGCGCATTAATGTATTATTGCTCTCTTCAGTTGAATCGCAACGCGCATCAATTCAATTGTTGATATCATCATTTCATTTGAAGAGAGCAACACTTCAATTATAGCGCTCATCAGTTCAGCAGAATACTATTAAGAATCCAATGCGCGCAATAATTCAGAATGGTGAGGACATCATTAATTGTTTGAAGAGATCTTTCACTGAATTGCTGCGCGCTTCAAATGAATTATTTTGAGTTTATGTTAATTTTACGCTCCATAATTAGGATGTAAAACAACAGAAGGACAAGCAATGATAGAATTATACAATGTATATAGACAAGAGGAGGGCAGATCTAGAAAAGTTTCAGAGGGGCCTTATAAAGATAATTTGCACCTTTAGCTAACTGGCCGTGATGCTGGTCCTACAAGAGACTGTGACAGTGGTACGGATTGTTACCGCTATACCATGTGTGGGCTGTTCTGTGACGCCTCCATGTTTGATCAGTGTAATTGTATGGGGAAGGACGGGAATGAGACCTTAGTCTGCAGCAGAAATCGAGTCGGATTGTATTTAGATACAGATATTACCTGGATGAAATTCAACAGCAGCTGTGTTGTACAGTACAACATAAGGTAATGCACTTTATTATTCTGTGAATATTCGCGAGATTCTATTTCGTGGCGTTAACCCCACGCCACCCACCCCAGATTAGGAGACGTTGACCTACCATAGATTCAAAAACATATTTTCAAACAAATAACGTCAAATCGTGGATACCTGCCAAAAAGAAAGAGAACCTGACCGTGGGTCCGCCTGGTCCCTTCTCTCGCCACTGTATCTCCCTCCACTTCCGGCTTTATTCCTATTCCCACCCCACCCTTTACCCTGTGTACCACTACGATGACAGTTTCTCCGAATTACCAGTCCGTTCTTGACAAGAACTATAAACTCACCCTTGTTTTGAAACCCGCTTTTTTTTCAAATGTTTCCCTGATTGTTTTAGTATTTAGTAAATCTCTCTATAAAGCACGGGTAGCTTTTGACTACTTTACAGGCAGAAAATGTCACTGAATGGGTTCTCTGATGTTCCTTAATTACATTTAGTATATAGTTAATGAAAACTAATCTGTTTTTTATGTTGTTGTTTGTTTTCTACATAAAAATCGTTAGATTTACCTTATACTTTTTAAGACAAGTTCACACTCTAGGATATATCCATCTATTCAACAGTTACGGACAAAATACCTTTTGCGACGGGAGTCATTCGTTTTGGGCTGCGAGACAAATGACACTTTATTTTCCTGGTGCCACGGCTCAGGTAGATATTTAGTGTTTGTTTCAATGTGAATATGCTTTCGAATTGAATGTCTAATCTCTAAAAACTGTCTCTCTAAAGAAATAAAGAAAAAGAATTTATGTACTGATTCATGCAATATAAAACTTGATATATCGAGAATTTGTATTTCAATGACTATATTGCACATACTTGCGACTGGTTAATTAAATCAACGAAGAACACGCGGTATCTACCAAAAAAAAAAAAAAAAAAAAAAAAAATGGATGCATGGGTATATACATATTGGCTTAGTCTGGATGTTAGAAGTAGAAATTTAAAATTCCCAAAATAAGGGACTTATAAATTTTCTTTGATGTTCAAATATTAAAATTTGTTAACCCTCCGTATACGTAACTATATATAAATTTTCGTCATTGTTCTGGACTTGAGAAATCATGGAAATTAAGTTATACATTCCATATGGTAAATTGTATTCATTTTGCTCATAAAAAATACTAAATTTCTCTTTAATTTTATCATTTTTTTGAAAAAAAAGTTTGTTAGCAGCAAGTGTCGTTGATATGTCATTAAATACGATAGATTGGTTTCTGATGAAATGTGAAATAAAATTTAAAGGTCGATCCAAATGTAACGATCAACATCGGATGTTCCGGCATGGACACAAGCCGAGTGAGTGTTTCTAGAACCATACAGCCAAAAGACAACCGGAATTATAGTATACTAATTCACGACTGGGTCAATGCTACCATTCAACTTGACCATGACTGTGGACTTGACGACAATCAGGTCTGTAGTGATGGTGGACAAGTCGTCTGCGAGCGAGGTTACTATGGTGACCATTGTGACCGATATTGTAACAGTTCCCTGTTCAGCAATTGTGTCTGTGATAACCATGGCGATCTCCAGTGCACCAAAGATCCTGTAGGAGTATATTTTGAACTTCAGATCCAGTCCATACACAACCCTCATCCAGATCAGATCGAGACCATGTCTCTATTTATCCGGCAAAGGTATACTTTTTTATCATTCATTTGATTAAGGAGCGTTATGAAAATATGCCCTGGTAGTAACAAAAATAAAAGGTTACTGAATTCCCTGGTAGTAACAAAAACAAAGGTTACTGAATTCCCTGGTAGTAACAAAAAAAAAAAAGGTTACTGAATTCCATGAAGGTAATGAGATAGGCTGCGGGTACAGACTTACTTGTGGCGGTAACTAGAAGCAAGCTGAAATTTAAAAAAAATCACGATCAACTTCGCCCCCGGTTTAATCTGCTTACAAATAAATTGTCCTGGATCTAACATGAAAAAAAGAAGACATAGAAACTTCATGGAGTACATTGAGACACTATGAAATATTTCGTACGTACACACCAATGATCGACAGAGCTTTATAGCCCAGCACCGTGACGAATTTTACTGGACCTGTGTCAGATTAGGAGTATAAGACTTGGCGCCCGAATTTTCAAGTCCGTTGTCTGTCGAGGTCATTGTAAAATATTCATGTTTTCGACTTTCTTTCGAAAACCACTGAATCAATTTCAACTCAAGCACAACGCCTGTTTGGGCACAGGAATTCATACTTAAAAAGTCGATATCGGTAGCACTAAATCTTTTGTGAAAACGAAATGTCTAAGTTTTAGTGTGCTAGAGACGGTGGGAAGAGTTCTATTAATTTTTTCAGAGTTATGTCCCCTTGTAGAAATTTATAAAAAATGAAAGATTTTCATAATTTGAATGTGACCTTTACTTTTCTTTGTATATGTTGACCATGGTAATACGAACCTTTTCACCTCGGGCATTCTTTGGAATTTATATTCTAATGGACTTTTTTTTTTTTTTTTTTTTTTTTTTTTTTTTTTTTTTTTTTACCAAAAATGTGTTTTCCTTACACCGAGGTGTATCAATCCCTAGGACAGATATTTCTTACATGCTTTATCAATTTTGAAAATCCTTTAAAAACATTAGGGCTGTGTGGATGGGATCCTAATGTAAGTCTAATTTTAGGGCTGTGTGGTTGGGATCCTAATGTAAGTCTATTTTTAGGGCTGTGTGGATGGGATCCTAATGTAAGTCTATTTTTAGGGTTGTGTGGATGGGATCCTAATGTAAGTCTCTTTTTAGGGTTGTGTGGATGTTATATCTTACTGTAAATATCTTTGTTGGGTTGAGTGGATGGGATATCCTACTGTAGATCTGCTTTTTGTACCTAAGAATGGATAGGTTGGACTGCCAATAGTTCTGACCCTTAGACAGTTCTTTATACAAATAGGATCTCATACGATCTAGCAATATTTACATTTTCAACTGTATTCTCCTACATAACACTATTACAAGCAATACGTATTTATCACTGCATAAATCCACTACGGGGTCAACAGAGGTCATGGTTGTGCGTATGAATATTTATTAAAAGTAGCTAGTAGGTACTACTTTTACTAAGGCAATACACATCTAGCAATCACTCTTACTTACTACAGAAGTCTATCAATAGATGAAATCAACATCAAAAAATGTATTTATGGTTTTATTTGTATTCCAAGCTGTGGCCTTTCATCAATAATTGATAAAAGCATTTCTGTAAACAATGTCTAAAATTTCGTCTCCTACAACTTCACCCTGGTCATCGGTGATGCGGAATTGTACCTACTGCTAGACGATGACATTAGGCTTTAGCAAAAAGGTCATTCACAGGATATATGGCCGATAAGTCGTCAAAGTGCATTAAGACCTACACACCGCCCTGCCTCCCTGCCACAGCAGCCGGTGATTGATGTCGGTTTCCAAGTTTATGGGACATCGAAGCGAGGCGTCGTTAAAAACCTATCACAGAAATTTATCGAGTCAAAAGAAGCGTTCAGTGAGCTCATGTTTGTCAACAATTACATATCCAAATCCAAACCGTCCCTTACTTTCCTGCACTTCCACATTCTCTGCGAGTTCTTTCCGGAGATTCATTTGAGCTGCGTCCTCTGTCCTGTCTATAAATGATTTGCCTACACCTGACGACTGCCGCCCTGTTCTTCATGTTCCTCCACCTCAGTCTTCTGTTAACTCCGTAATATCCACAGAATATCTATCTTTCAAAGTCGGTCTTCAACGTCTTCACTATTTAAAGATTCAAACATGAAAGCGCATCACAACTGTAAATGTAACATTGCGCACCCCTGTTTAAATCATACCCCCCCCCCCCCCTAAAATTAGACACATGGAAGAGTTTTCCATTATATACTCCCGAGTTAATGTATATGTACATGTTGATATACTTGCTTTTTAGCGTCTTAATAATTAAAACAGTTTTTCATTTGATGGAACTTTGTTTTGTGTTTTCGTCATTTTGAATATTGTGCAGGTCAACAATGTGAAATGTGTGGAAACGTGTTGTTAATACAATTTAGCAATGTTATCGATCAAAAATGTAAATACAAGTAATAAGGTATCATTTTAAGATATTTATCGGGATTAAATACGGGTTGGTACGTGATCAAATTGTCCATAAATCCCTTTGGGCTTTATGGAATTTGATCACGTGACCAAGCCGTATTTATATCCTGATAAATATTTTAAAATGATACCTTATTTCTTAAATAAAAATATGTTGTAAGTGTTCCATAACAATCAGAATATTTCTCTCCCTATCAGTCAATCTATTAGATTTTTAAATGATGTTGTGTCTCTGATTTCAGTTACGATGGCTATGCGTTTCTGAGGAAAAACTATTCTAATCTTATTCTTCATGTGACGCCGGATATGGAGGCGATGGGATTTTTCAACAATACGATGACTTTCTACTGTCCGGATTTTAACAATTTTGTTCGTACATCTTTTAATAGTATATAACAGCACAAAAAGTAATTGTACAAACGGTACAATATGTGATACAATGCATGTATAAAATTTTACATAACAAATAAGACCCCCCCCTCTCTCTCCACTTTCTCTCTCATTATATATTTTTCTCTTTCTTTCTCTCTATCACTCAGATACATCTCTTTCTCTTTTCAGGTTAACTGTACAATCAATATAAAAATGCTATTTAATAAGGCATTCACAACGGGAGAAACATTTCGTATCAGTATTGTCGATCCAAGTAAAGACGCAAAATTCACGGATTTAACCCTGCCTCTGCACAAACCAGAAGACTCTATATAGTATTACCATTGTTATCATCTCCATATAGAATTACCATTGTTATCATTTCCATATAGAATTATCATCGTTATCATTATATAGAATTATCATTATTATCATCCCTATATAGAATTATCATCGTTATCATTTCCATATTGAATTATCATCGTTATCATCTCCATATAGAATTATCATCGTTATCATCTCCATATAGAATTATCATCGTTATCATCTCCATATAGAATTATCATCATTATCATTATATAGAATTATCATTATTATCATCTCCATATAGAATTATCATCGTTATCATTTCCATATAGAATTATCATCGTTATCATTATATAGAATTATCATTATTATCATCTCCATATAGAATTATCATCGTTATCATTATATAGAATTATCATTATTATCATCCCTATATAGAATTATCATCGTTATCATTTCCATATTGAATTATCATCGTTATCATCTCCATATAGAATTACCATCGTTATGATTATATAGAATTATCATCTCCATATAGAATTATCATCGTTATCATCTCCATATAGAATTATCATCGTTATCATCATATAGAATTATCATCGTTATCATCTCCATATAGAATTATCATCGTTATCATCTCCATATAGAATTATCATCGTTATCATTATATAGAATTATCATCTCCATATAGAATTATCATCGTTATCATCTCCATATAGAATTATCATCGTTATCATCTCCATATAGAATTATCATCGTTATCATCTCCATATAGAATTATCATCGTTATCATTATATAGAATTATCATTATTATCATCTCCATATAGAATTATCATCGTTATCATCTCCATATAGAATTATCATCGTTATCATTATATAGAATTATCATTATTATCATCTCCATATAGAATTATCATCGTTATCATCTCCATATAGAATTATCATCGTTATCATTATATAGAATTATCATTATTATCATCTCCATATAGAATTATCATCGTTATCATCTCCATATAGAATTATCATCGTTATCATTATATAGAATTATCATCTCCATATAGAATTATCATCGTTATCATCTCCATATAGAATTATCATCGTTATCATCTCCATATAGAATTATCATTATTATCATCTCCATATAGAATTATCATTGTTATCATCTTCATATAGAATTATCATCATTATCATTATATAGAATTATCATTATTATCATCTCCATATAGAATTATCATCGTTATCATCTCCATATAGAATTATCATCGTTATCATTATATAAAATTATCATCGTTATCATATCCATATATAATTATCATCGTTATCATCTCCATATAGAATTATCATCTCCATATAGAATTATCATCGTTATCATCTTCATATAGAATTATCATCGTTATCATTATATAGAATTATCATTATTATCATCCCTATATAGAATTATCATCGTTATCATTTCCATATTGAATTATCATCGTTATCATCTCCATATAGAATTATCATCGTTATCATCTCCATATAGAATTATCATCGTTATCATCTCCATATAGAATTATCATCATTATCATTATCTAGAATTATCATTATTATCATCTCCATCTAGAATTATCATCGTTATCATCTCCATATAGAATTATCATCGTTATCATTATATAGAATTATCATCTCCATATAGAATTATCATCGTTATCATTATATAGAATTATCATCGTTATCATCTCCATATAGAATTATCATCGTTATCATCTCCATATAGAATTATCATCGTTATCATCTTCATATAGAATTATCATCGTTATCATTATATAGAATTATCATTATTATCATCTCCATATAGAATTATCATCGTTATCATCTCCATATAGAATTATCATTATTATCATCTCCATATAGAATTATCATCCTTATCATTATATAGAATTATCATTATTATCATCTCCATATAGAATTATCATCGTTATCATCTCCATATAGAATTATCATCGTTATCATTATATAAAATTATCATCGTTATCATCTCCATCTAGAATTATCATCGTTATCATCTTCATATAGAATTATCATCGTTATCATTATATAGAATTATCATCGTTATCATTATATAAAATTATCATCGTTATCATCTCCATATAGAATTATCATCGTTATCATCTCCATATAGAATTATCATCGTTATCATCATATAGAATTATCATCGTTATCATCTTCATATAGAATTATCATCGTTATCATCTCCATATAGAATTATCATCGTTATCATTATATAAAATTATCATCGTTATCATCTCCATTTAGAATTATCATCGTTATCATTTCCATATAGAATTATCATCGTTATCATTTCCATATAGAATTATCATCGTTACCATTATATAGAATTATCATTATTATCATCTCCATATAGAATTATCATCGTTATCATTATATAGAATTATCATTATTATCATCTCCATATAAAATTATCATCGTTATCATTTCCATATAGAATTATCATCGTTATCATTTCCATATAGAATTATCATTGTTATCATCTCCATATAGAATTATCATCATTATCATTATATAGAATTATCATCGTTATCATTATATAGAATTATCATTATTATCATCTCCATATAGAATTATCATCGTTATCATCTCAATATAGAATTATCATCGTTATCATTATATAGAATTATCATCGTTATCATCTCCATATAGAACTATCATCGTTATCATGTTCAATTATTTCAGATTAAATATTGTGGTGATGCTAAATGATGAATTATTATTTCACTAAATAACTACGAAGAAGAAGAATTTCCTACATATAGATAACATGTTATCTGGTTATACGCGAATGAACTCTTTTAAAAAACTTTGAGGTTATTGTTTTCTTATTTTGAATTCTCACTTTGTTTTTACTACAGCTTTAACATCAGATATCGTGTGTTCTACGATTGTGATCCAGTAATTTCTAACCAAAACTGTGATGTCACTGGAAGACTCGTGTGCAGAGAAAACTATTTTGGCAGAAACTGTGACATTTTTTGTAACGGTAGCATGACGCATGGAAATTGTAGTGAAAATGGATTGGTGAAATGTTTTGAAAACTATTTTGGGCCAACATGTGATCAGTTTTGTAATATAAACATGAAGCATGGAAATTGTAGTAAAAATGGATCCGTCCAATGCTTTACAAACTATTTTGGGTCAAATTGTGATCAGTTTTGTAACATAAGCATGAGGCATGGAAATTGTAGTAAAAATGGGTCTGTCCAATGCTTTACAAACTATTTTGGGTCAAATTGTGATCATTTTTGTAACATAAGCATGAAGCATGGAAATTGTAGTGAAAATGGGTTAGTTAAATGTTTTACAAACTACTTTGGGTCAAATTGTGATCATTTTTGTAACATAAGCATGAGGCATGGAAATTGTAGTGAAAATGGGTCCGTCCAATGTTTTACAAACTATTTTGGGCCAAATTGTGATCAGTTTTGTAACATAAGCATGAAGCATAGAAATTGTAGTGAAAATGGATCCGTCCAATGTTTTACAAACTATTTTGGGCTAAATTGTGATCATTTTTGTAACATAAGCATGAGGCATGGAAATTGTAGTGAAAATGGGTCTGTCCAATGTTTTACAAACTATTTTGGGCCAAATTGTGATCAGTTTTGTAACATAAGCATGAAAAATGGAAATTGTATTGAAAATGGATCCGTCCAATGTTTTACAAACTATTTTGGGTCAAATTGTGATAAGTTTTGTAACATAAGCATGAAGCAGGGAAATTGTAGTGAAAATGGGTCGGTTAAATGTTTTACAAACTATTTTGGGTCAAATTGTGATCAGTTTTGTAACATAAGCATGAAGCATGGAAATTGTAGTGAAAATGGGTCCGTCCAATGTTTTACAAACTATTTTGGGTCAAATTGTGATCAGTTTTGTAACATAAGCATGAGGCATGGAAATTGTAGTGAAAATGGATCTGTCCAATGTTTTACAAACTATTTTGGGCCAAATTGTGATCAGTTTTGTAACATAAGCATGGGGCATGAAAATTGTAGTGAAAATGGATCCGTCCAATGTTTTACAAACTATTTTGGGTCAGATTGTGATCAGTTTTGTAACATAAGCATGAAAAATGGAAATTGTAGTAAAAATGGATCCGTCCAATGCTTTACAAACTATTTTGGGTCAAATTGTGATCAGTTTTGTAACATAAGCATGAGGCATGGAAATTGTAGTGAAAATGGATCCGTCCAATGTTTTACAAACTACTTTGGGTCAAATTGTGATCAGTTTTGTAACATAAGCATGAGGCATGGAAATTGTAGTGAAAATGGGTCCGTCCAATGTTTTACAAACTATTTTGGGTCAGATTGTGATCAGTTTTGTAACATAAGCATGAAGCATGGAAATTGTAGTAAAAATGGATCCGTCCAATGCTTTACAAACTATTTTGGGTCAAATTGTGATCAGTTTTGTAACATAAGCATGAGGCATGGAAATTGTAGTGAAAATGGATCCGTCCAATGTTTTACAAACTACTTTGGGTCAAATTGTGATCAGTTTTGTAACATAAGCATGAGGCATGGAAATTGTAGTGAAAATGGGTCGGTTAAATGTTTTACAAACTACTTTGGGTCAAATTGTGATCAGTTTTGTAACATAAGCATGAAAAATGGAAATTGTAGTGAAAATGGATCCATCCAATGTTTTACAAACTACTTTGGGTCAAATTGTGATCAGTTTTGTAACATAAGCATGAGGCATGGAAATTGTAGTGAAAATGGATCCATCCAATGTTTTACAAACTACTTTGGGTCAAATTGTGATCAGTTTTGTAACATAAGCATGAGGCATGGGAATTGTAGTGAAAATGGGTCCATCCAATGTTTTACAAACTATTTTGGGTCAAATTGTGATCAGTTTTGTAACATAAGCATGAAGCATGGAAATTGTAGTGAAAATGGGTTAGTTAAATGTTTTACAAACTACTTTGGGTCAAATTGTGATCAGTTTTGTAACATAAGCATGAGGCATGGAAATTGTAGTGAAAATGGGTCTGTCCAATGTTTTACAAACTATTTTGGGTCAAATTGTGATCAATTTTGTAACATGAGCATGGAGCATGGAAATTGTAGTGAAAATGGGTTAGTTAAATGTTTTACAAACTACTTTGGGTCAAATTGTGATCATTTTTGTAACATAAGCATGAGGCATGGAAATTGTAGTGAAAATGGATCCGTCCAATGTTTTACAAACTACTTTGGGTCAAATTGTGATCAGTTTTGTAACATAAGCATGAGGCATGGAAATTGTAGTGAAAATGGGTTAGTTAAATGTTTTACAAACTACTTTGGGTCAAATTGTGATCAGTTTTGTAACATAAGCATGAAGCATGGAAATTGTAGTGAAAATGGGTTAGTTAAATGTTTTACAAACTACTTTGGGTCAAATTGTGATCAGTTTTGTAACATAAGCATGAGGCATGGAAATTGTAGTGAAAATGGGTCTGTCCAATGTTTTACAAACTATTTTGGGTCAAATTGTGATCAATTTTGTAACATGAGCATGGAGCATGGAAATTGTAGTGAAAATGGGTTAGTTAAATGTTTTACAAACTACTTTGGGTCAAATTGTGATCATTTTTGTAACATAAGCATGAGGCATGGAAATTGTAGTGAAAATGGATCCGTCCAATGTTTTACAAACTACTTTGGGTCAAATTGTGATCAGTTTTGTAACATAAGCACGAGGCATGGAAATTGTGAAAATGGGTCCGTCCAATGTTTTACAAACTATTTTTGGTTAGATTGTGATCATTTTTGTAACATAAGCATGAAAAATGGAAATTGTAGTAAAAATGGATCCGTCCAATGCTTTACAAACTATTTTGGGTCAAATTGTGATCAGTTTTGTAACATAAGCATGAGGCATGGAAATTGTAGTGAAAATGGATCCATCCAATGTTTTACAAACTACTTTGGGTCAAATTGTGATCAGTTTTGTAACATAAGCATGAGGCATGGA
Organism: Ostrea edulis; assembly: GCF_947568905.1. Classification (NCBI taxonomy): domain Eukaryota; kingdom Metazoa; phylum Mollusca; class Bivalvia; order Ostreida; family Ostreidae; genus Ostrea; species Ostrea edulis. Next base: position 72,072,575 of record NC_079170.1, read on the forward strand.
AATTGTAGTGAAAATGGGTCCGTTCAATGTTTTACAAACTATTTTGGGTCAAATTGTGATCAGTTTTGTAACATAAGCATGAAGCATGGAAATTGTAGTGAAAATGGGTCGGTTAAATGTTTTACAAACTACTTTGGGTCAAATTGTGATCAGTTTTGTAACATAAGCATGAGGCATGGAAATTGTAGTGAAAATGGGTCCATCCAATGTTTTACAAACTATTTTGGGTCAAATTGTGATCAATTTTGTAACATGAGCATGGAGCATGGAAATTGTAGTGAAAATGGGTTAGTTAAATGTTTTACAAACTACTTTGGGTCAAATTGTGATCATTTTTGTAACATAAGCATGAAGCATGGAAATTGTAGTGAAAATGGGTCTGTACAATGTTATACAAATTATTTTGGGTCAATTTGTGATCAATTTTGTAACATGAGCATGGAGCATGGAAATTGTAGTGAAAATGGGTTAGTTAAATGTTTTACAAACTACTTTGGGCCAAATTGTGATCAATTTTGTAACATAAGCATGAAGCATGGAAATTGTAGTGAAAATGGATCTGTCCAATGTTTTACAAACTATTTTGGGTCAAATTGTGATCAATTTTGTAACATAAGCATGAGGCATGGAAATTGTAGTGAAAATGGGTCTGTCCAATGTTATACAAACTATTTTGGGCCAAATTGTGATCAGTTTTGTAACATAAGCATGAAAAATGGAAATTGTATTGAAAATGGATCCGTCCAATGCTTTACAAACTATTTTCAGTCAAATTGTGATCAGTTTTGTAACATAAGCATGAAGCAGGTAAATTGTAGTGAAAATGGGTCCATCAAATGTTTTACAAACTACTTTGAGTCAAATTGTGATCTGTTTTGTAACATAAGCATGAAGCATGGAAATTATAGTGAAAATGGGCAATCTGTTTGTATTGAAAAATGTTTGAGAAAAATGTTTGATTCATATTGCATTTTCAGCATTGTTGATGGAAATTGTAGTGAAAATGAATTTGTCATGTTGATTTCAATCCATGTTGGAAAGGATTATTTTAGATTTTGTGATGTTAACATCATTCATGGATATTACAGATCAAGAGATCTACATTTACGTTGTCCAAAGCACTTCAAAAAATATCCTGAAAGATGTTGCAATTTTTCCATAGGTCATAGACATTTTACCAGAACATTTGAAAGAATGCAGGTGTGGAAGAATGGATGCGTCAGTAACAATTATTACAAATGTTGTAATTCTTGCGTAAAACATAAAAATTCTAATCTGGACGAAACACTTCCTAGTTTGCAAAAGAAATCTAGAGAACATCTTGAGAGACACTGTAACACTGGCATGATGAACGGAAACTATACTTGTGTGTGTATAGGAAAGCGGACGTCTTCAGTGGAAAATGTTAGGATTAATTTTGAGGGATTTTGCAACTTCCGAATGGTTCATGCAAATTCTAGTGGACAAGAAATGTACCTTTGTTATTTCGGAGAACTCTGTGACAAGTCTGGTTATGATGGAATGGCAATTGGAAACTGTAGTCTTGGTGAAGTTCTCACCAGTCACGAAAACAAATTACCTAACAGTAAAACAAAACAGGTCCACATTCTAGATATATCTAAAATAAAATCTTTTGTGTTTTGACTAAGACTATGGAGTAAATATCCTGATATTGCCTTTGAAGTTTTCAATTTCATAGAGGTTTGAAATGTGTCTTGTTGCAGGAGTCTCCATCAGAACATCGGCCGTTATTGGCAGCTGTTCTTGGTGCCCTGGGAGGAGGAGTTTTCTGTGCTTTAGTGACTGTTATTGTGATAGTGTGAGTATTCCATCGTTATATCCTCGCAACAGAGGGACAGAGTTGGGTACAGACAAGATTTAAGCCACGCATATCATCAGAATTTAATGAAATTTATAGGAATAGTGACTTAGTACAATACATTTAGCTACATGTATATCATATCTAATTTTAATCACAATGAGGTCCGTGTTTGACCAACTCTCTATTTTGTATTGCTTATAGGAGTTATGAGATTAATCATTGTTCATTGTCTTCATCTTTCACTATCATGAATGACGCTTTGCTTGAAGATCTAGTCTCGTTTGCATTTCAAGACCAAATGTGAAAAAGTAAAGGGTGTGAGAAGGAAAAAATCAAACAATGTATATTCTATAGATTCCATTTACACAATATTGACAGTTATGCTATTTTGAAATGACATCAAGGGGTCTTGATTGCATATTGTTTAACGTCCTTCTAGAGAATATTTCACGCATATGGAGACGTTCAAAGGGTCTTGGTTTTCATATCAATTGTAAGAAGACTATTTTGCTCTATATATCTCTCAACTGATTCGATACGCAAGAGCTTGTTTTGCGTATGGTCAGTTTTTAAATCGAGGCAAGCTACTGACAAACAAGTTGACGGTACAGGGGTCTCAACAGTCTCGTTTAAAGTCAGCATTTCGCAAAATTCTACGGTCGTTATAACGATCTAGTTTGCTTATACAACCTATCATTGGGTCAAATGCTGTCTGACGTGTTTCATACCGATTGTTAAGCCGTTCTTGACACACTGATTTTGACTGCGGATAACTCCGTTTACCTGATCAGGATATAGGGCTCACGGCGGGTGTGACCGGTCAACAGGGGATGCTTACTACTCCTAGGCACCTGATCTCACATCTGGTGTGTCCAGGGGTCCGTGTTTGTCCAACTATCAATTTTGTATTGCTTGTAGGAGTTATGAGATTGATCACTGTTTGTTATATTCACCTCAATGCCACTTCTCCCTCTATCCCTGTCAAATGCAATCGCCCTAGCTGCACCCCAACTTTTCCATCCCAGTTGGTCTCTTTCCTTTTCGGTGGTTCTCCGCCAAGTTGTTTTCGACCTTCCCACTTTTCTCCTCCCTTCTGGCTTCCATATCTGAGCTAATGCACAGTGCTTGGTGGTATCCATTCTAAGCACATGGCCAGTCCTATTCCATCTTCTTCTGCATATGGTGCTACTGATGTTATCTGATCTCACTCTACTGTGCAGTTCTTTATTTGTTATTTTCTCTGGCCATCTCATCTTAAGTATTGTACAGTACATGACAATAATTTATAAATTTGCCCCTTCCTGTACAGAGTTATGCAGTGACATGACTATAACAGACTGCTTTTGCAGCAGATAGCAAACACTTTCAGTCGACATTTGGGAGAATAAGTTAGTATTGCAGACCAGCTGTGTTGGAATTTGTATGTTTTCAGTTTCTTTTATATCTTTTTTTTTAATTGTAGACAATGCAGAAAAGTTCGAAAGAAGAGGTCCGTCGTTGAGCCAACAAATCATTCGACATTGTGAGGGATATAAATGTACCGATATAGATAAGCAACATTCGACATTGTGAGGGATATAAATGTACCGATATAGATAAGCAACATTTAACATTGCGAGGGATATAAATGTACCGATAGATAAGCAACATTTAACATTGTGAGGGATATAAATGTACCGATATAGATAAGCAACATTCGACATTGTGAGGGATATAAATGTACCGATATAGATAAGCAACATTTAACATTGTGAGGGATATAAATGTACCGATAGATAAGCAACATTTAACATTGTGAGGGATATAAATGTACCGATATAGATAAGCAACATTCGACATTGTGAGGGATATAAATGTACCGATATAGATAAGCAACATTTAACATTGTGAGGGATATAAATGTACCGATAGATAAGCAACATTCGACATTGTGAGGGATATAAATGTACCGATATAGATAAGCAACATTCGACATTGTGAGGGATATAAATGTACCGATATAGATAAGCAACATTTAACATTGTGAGGGATATAAATGTACCGATATAGATAAGCAACATTCGACATTGTGAGGGATATAAATGTACCGATATAGATAAGCAACATTTAACATTGTGAGGGATATAAATGTACCGATATAGATAAGCAACATTTAACATTGTGAGGGATATAAATGTACCGATAGATAAGCAACATTCGACATTGTGAGGGATATAAATGTACCGATATAGATAAGCAACATTTAACATTGTGAGGGATATAAATGTACCGATATAGATAAGCAACATTCGACATTGTGAGGGATATAAATGTACCGATAGATAAGCAACATTTAACATTGTGAGGGATATAAATGTACCGATATAGATAAGCAACATTCGACATTGTGAGGGATATAAATGTACCGATATAGATAAGCAACATTTAACATTGTGAGGGATATAAATACCGATAGATAAGCAACAGTCGACATTGTGAGGGATATAAATGTACCGATAGGTAAGCAACATTCGACATTGTGAGGGATATAAATGTACCGATATAGATAAGCAACATTTAACATTGTGAGGGATATAAATGTACCGATATAGATAAGCAACATTTAACATTGTGAGGGATATAAATGTACCGATATAGATAAGCAACATTTAACATTGTGAGGGATATAAATGTACCGATAGATAAGCAACATTTAACATTGTGAGAGATATAAATGTACCGATAGATAAGCAACATTTAACATTGTGAGGGATATAAATGTACCGATATAGATAAGCAACAGTCGACATTGTGAGGGATATAAATGTACCGATAGATAAGCAACATTTAACATTGTGAGGGATATAAATGTACCGATATAGATAAGCAACATTTAACATTGTGAGGGATATAAATGTACCGATAGATAAGCAACATTTAACATTGTGAGAGATATAAATGTACCGATAGATAAGCAACATTTAACATTGTGAGGGATATAAATGTACCGATATAGATAAGCAACAGTCGACATTGTGAGGGATATAAATGTACCGATAGATAAGCAACATTTAACATTGTGAGGGATATAAATGTACCGATATAGATAAGCAACAGTCGACATTGTGAGGGATATAAATGTACCGATATAGATAAGCAATATTTAACATTGTGAGGGATATAAATGTACCGATAGATAAGCAACATTTAACATTGTGAGGGATATAAATACCGATAGATAAGCAACATTTAACATTGTGAGGGATATAAATGTACCGATATAGATAAGCAACATTTAACATTGTGAGGGATATAAATGTACCGATAGATAAGCAACATTTAACATTGTGAGGGATATAAATGTACCGATATAGATAAGCAACAGTCGACATTGTGAGGGATATAAATGTACCGATAGATAAGCAACATTTAACATTGTGAGGGATATAAATGTACCGATAGATAAGCAACAGTCGACATTGTGAGGGATGTGCATATAGCAATAGATAAGCAACATTTGGAGGAAACAATATTAGAGAGATACGTACTAATAAATACGGCAACATTAGAGAAATTGAACTAGTAGATGTGGCAACTTTCTAAAAGAGGAAAATTACCAAAAGCTACCGCAACATTATAAAAAATATACCAATAGGACAGCAACATTATAGAAAAACATAAAAAGCTACAGCAACATTATACAGAAACATTCCAATAGGATAGCAACATAATAGAAAAACATACCAAAAGCTACAGCAATATTACAGAGAAATATACCAAAAGCTACAACAATATTATAGAAAAACATACCAAAAGGACAGCAACATTACCTAGCAACATACCAAAAGCTACAGCAACATTATAGAAAAATATACCAATAGGACAGCAACATTATAGAGAAACATACCGATAGATACTGCAACATTATAATAAAACATACAAATAGTTACAGCAACATTATAGAAAAAACATACTAATAGGATAGCAACATTACAGAGCAAGATACCAATAGGACAACAACATTAGAGAAACATACGAATAGGACAGCAACACTACAGAGCAACATACCAAAAGCTACAGCAACATTATAGAAAAATATACCAATAGGACAGCAACATTATAGAAAAACATACTAATAGGACAGCAACATTATAGAGAAACATACCAAAAGCTACAGCAATATTATAGAGAAACATACCAAAAGCTACAGCAACATTACAGAGAAACATACCAATAACACAGCAACATTATAGAGAAACATACCAAAAGCTACAGCAACATTATAGAAAAACATACCGATAGCTACTGCAACATTATACAGAAACATACCAATAGGACAGCAACATTATAGAAAAACATACTAATAGGACAGCAACATTACAGAGCAAGATACCAATAGGACAACAACATTAGAGAAAGCAGCAACATTAAAGTGAAACATACATTAGAGAAAGCAGCAAGATTAGAGGGAAATAATACAACATAGATCACAACTTTAGGAGGAAACAAACCAGTTGGTTGACAATCGGGGAGAAGATGCTAATAAAGCTACAATAGATACAGCAACATTAGGAACATATCGGAGGGAACCCCAGCGCCACCTGCCTGGTCTTTAGGATCGATGCAAGATGCACAAGACTTTATTAAACCGAGTGCTGATATGAGTAGATTTAACAGATTATGATTATACTTTCTGCATCATGTTTTGTTATTCAATTTCATTGGCTCTTGTCCACTGAAAACTCTGAAACCTTAAGATCTCTTACTAGATTCTGCGAAAACTTCCCCTAATCATAGGAAATTTACATGTACATACTTATTTCAATGTCTTGTATCCCCCTTACGTAATTTTTCTTATTATGTCATTTGAACTATATATACATATACACGTATGTGTGTAGCTAGCTAGATAAATAGATTGATAGATCGATGGATATTATATAAATAGGCTGTATTTTTTACCACACATATTATGCATATTTAATGGACGAGTTTCATTTTTGATGATACATGAGAGTCTGAACTTCGACGCTTCACGCCGGCGTACTTCACGAAACACGTTAGCGCTTAATGGAAAGGATGTTGATGTGAAGCGCTGCATGTCATATTCTCATCCATTTACAAAAACGAAATTTATATTTATGTTTACATTCCACTTTCATTTTTGTCGAAATTCCCAGCCGTTTGAATAGACATATTGCATTTATCAAGATTCATACGCGCTCTGTTCACAACCGCATTCATGAGGAAATGGCTGTCATTAGAATTGGTACATGTAAAAATATCGAAGACGAAAACATTGGAAATGTAAATATGTGTATATAGATATTATATCTGCCTATATCTAGGGACACGCTATATAGATATTATATCTGCCTATATCTAGGAACACACTATATAGATATTATATGTATATATATCTAGGATCACACTGTCATGTTTTGCTCGCCTTGTTTGAACATGTATAATTCGCTTGTTCTGTCATTCGGATCATCCTCTGTTTTTTCTGTTTGTAAACTTCTATTGCTCCTTCGGGAGTCCTGATCAGATAAATCTTATATCTTATTGGTATGGTTTTCTTATTTCTTGTACTCATGAGTAATCAGAGAGTATTTAGATATACCTATATATAGATTTTTAACAAGAATTGAATAGTAATTTTCTGATGACAACGTATATTTCTGTGCACAATATATTTCCATCTTAAATAAACATGTTTATCCATGTATTGTGACCGAAGGAAAGATTACGAAATGCAGTATACCAGGTTATTTTCGCCCCCGCGTTATTTTCGCTCAGTCGCATTAAATAAAGCCGAATCTAACAATTTTTAGCTAATTAAGAATAAAGCTAAAGTCCCTTGGCTTTGAATTCACCCATTCAGCATAAGGACGAATTAAGTAAAAATGAAATAGGAGCGAAAAGTTCCGACATACAGACATAGTCCCATGAAATCAGAGTGTGCTTTCTAACTCTTTATGTATGTGCAATGTAAGTTTTCAAGAATAAATAAAAACCCTCAATCAACAGCTTCAAAGGTGACTGATACACGGAGTTGACTTATAGGAATATACCCTCAAAGGTGACTTAACTTTATGATGCAGATCGCGTAGATAAATATCTTGATTTCTAACTACAATACCATGTTCAGTTATTCTAGTACATAGATAAGTGTACCTGTATATTGGTTTTAAAAGATTTAAAGGCTACGTAAATGTCTTCTGTCAAATTTTGTTTTAAAAAAATGTTTACATAAGTATAGAACGTATTATATAGAATATGGACTGGGACATGTCTGTGTGTCCTCTGTACAGGAATTAAAGAGAGGCGTTGTATAGCTGTGGAATTCGGACAGATTTTAAGAATTGTGACCCAGTCTCATATTCTATCTGTATCACTGAACAAATAATTCACACTATATCTGTAGTTTGATATCGTTCACTCAGACAAGCCAGCTGAATATGTACATTGACGAACACTCGTGATAAAGAATAGGATGAAGAATACAAACAATGTAGGTCAAGTTAGAGTAAAGATTGTGCACATCAAGTCCTTCAAGTAAAGCCATTGTATATGTGTACTTTACATGGCGATTTGTCATCACTGTTCACAAAGAAACACTGTTCGTTATCTTCACCTTTCATTAAAGTAATTGGAAAAAAAATTTCTAATCAGATTTGCATTTTAACTTTTGAAAATATAAACAAAAACCATACCAAAATTAAACTAATAAAAAAGAATGATGATATTAAAGAAAAATAAGAAAAACCAAATAAATACAAACAAACGAACAAAAAAGTAACATTAGATAGCTGCAGTGACGAAGTTTGTTAACCAGCAGGGTCCAGTTTCATCAAACTTTCCTAAGATATATCTTAAGATATGTCGTAAGATATTCTTAAGTTCTAACTTACGAATTTCCTAAGAATACCCACAACTGTTTCACGAAACGTTCATAAGAAATCTCTTTTCCTAAGATATATCTTAAATATGTTTAAATCAAAACAGGTGATCAGTGTTTTCAGATTTTGCATTAACAGTTTAAATACCGGTAGTGAATAAATGGCTTGTGTAAATTAATCATTAAAAAATGATAATTGATAGAAAACCTTATTAGATACACACTATACAAGCAATTAAGTTTGACATTGGTACATAGTTTCAGAGAGGGGGAGGGGGGGGGGCTGTCACCTGTTTCAGCCCGATATTGCAACTACATGTAGAAATTCAACACATTTCCAATAATTGACGGTCTGTCATGTTTCAATGATTTTATTGTTCAACTCACTATCCAATTCAACGAATAAATCGAGCCCCACAACCCATGCCGTGCTCGAAATGTAAACATGTCGCAGTCAAAAAGAAATCAAAATATCTCAACAGCAGAAATATAAATCATAACTGAGGAGGTAGAAAAAAGAAAAGAAGTGTTATATCCAAACAGTACTCCAGCGTGACAAATTCAGCTAAAAAAAGACAATGGGAAGAAATTACAGCAAAGGTAAACGTAGTTAATACCTCCCAAGAAACAGTTGATGAGCTAAAAAAAAAATGGAGCTGCTTAACGAGCGATACGAAAAGAGAGATGGCGTTGAATAGACGAGAACAGCGAAAAACTGGCGGTGGCCCCCTGTCCAGTAGAAATCACTCAAATTGAGGACAAAATCCAAGCTATAATTGGAAACACGTGCGTTTCTGGGATTTCGGGTGGGGTTGATACTTTCGATAAGAAACCTTCAAGTTCCACCAAGCCCTCTGCATCTCCTTCAGGCATCTTGACGTAGTTAGGGCTCATGTTTGAAAGTAAAGAAGAAACATCTCTAATTATTCTGGAAACGTTGGACTTATTGATGCCGTGGAGATCAGCAGTCACCAATTGGAAATTCCCCGTGGCATAAAACCTGAGGGCAGCCATGACTTTTAACGATGTTGGCAATGATTGGGACCTACGAGTGTGTCTTTTCAAATCGTTTTCCATCATTTGGCATAAGTCGATGATCAAATGAAGTGGCAGTTTCAATTTTGAAACAATCTCCATGTCGTTCATATAATCTAAAGGATTCTTTCCATCTCTGAATTGTCTTTGTCGTCAAAGTTGACGATGACACAGCAAAATAAAGGCCGCCGCCATATTTAGTTTGATCTTAAGACACCTACTTACCTGTCGTAAAGTTACGAAAGAACTTATGAAATTCCTAAGATACGACATTTTTTGTGAAACGGATAAGGAATGAACTTAGGAAAAATTTATGTCTTAAGTTAGATCTTAGTCGTAAGTTAGTTTTGTGAAACACTGGTCATATCTGTGTAGACTGACCGCGGAACGATGAAAATAGATTTAAAATTATATACAGTATTAATTAATAGATATAATATCCATTTGCAAAAGAAATCATCCACTTTTAAAAGATGTATTATAGTTTTAGAAACAGGTTGAGGACATAAATTCTGAAAGAAATTAAAAATGTTCATCTGTCATTTTAAATTTATCATTTTTTGTTGCATAGAATAAAGTAATAGAATGGTATCTTGCTATTATTATCAAAAACGCCTGTGATTTGTGAACAAATTGTACCCTTTTTCTGTTTTTGTTCGGTACGTTTAGAAGATTTTAAAATTTCTGTAGATTCCTCAGTTTTTGGCGAATTTCCTCGTAGACACCAAATCACTAGAACGTGAATTCGCGAGTGGACTGTTGATCAAAACATTTTACACATATCTCAGCAATATAAAGATAAAAACGAGGACTTTATTTCGAGAATGGTGCTTGTCGTTGAATTACACGATAATAAAATCCTCGCGTATATTTACGAATATTTAATTGTTCTCGGAAAACAAACTTCAAATTTCTTGCTGCATTTGATTGACAGGTGACTTTGTACCGGTTTCATTACCGTTGTAATTTTGTGGACAAACTCAAAACAAGTATTTATTAGATAAAAATAGATACAGGTGTTCAAAGATCCTTTCTCACATTGATTACAGTGTTGAATGAATTAGGAGATAGGACCACTGTAGAGCATTGATATCGGGTAGTTTTAGGGTCATGTAGTGAATTCGATAACAGATTCAGTACAATATGTATCTAAACTTTATATAAAGCGAGAGATGATAATATATTTTCTTCACTATACTCTGTAACTGAAATTCTCTTGATTAATATTCCTAATTTTACAATTCATATCCTTGGTGAAGTAAGTAAATGAGGCAATTGGTATTGTGTGTAATATATAGTCTTGCTAAATATATCAGCAGACGTTTTCTCGAATGTTTTAGACTTACTTGAGAAATAATGGGAATAAGTTATAATCCATATACTAAATTGTATTCATTTTTCATATAAAAACCTAAACATAGTTTTCGTTTTCATCGTTTTTGAAAAGAAAATGTTAATAGGTGTCGTAACCCCGGGTATTCTACTGTCCTCTAATGGATCACGTTAAACAATGGCGGATTTAAGGGGGCGCAACCGGCGCCTCCCCCCCAACCCCCCCCCCCCAACCCCCACCCCCAATCGTGGCCTCTTGTTTAGAAAATGTACTAAACGATAAAAGAAGCAATAATTTCTTCCACTCCCGGAGAAATAAATGACAAAATCTTTTAATTTCTTGAATTACTTTATTGTGAGAACTTATTTTTTTCCAAAAACCATTTAAAATTTGCGTCATTTCATTAATATCACCTAATAAAACATGATAGAAAATAGTACAAATGACTAAATAGGAGACATATTTCAAGCCTTATAAAATCTGTAAAATCCAGGAGCTTCGCCCCCTGGACCCCCAGCTGTATAAATTTGAACATGGAGGGTTTACTCCAGTAATACTTTTTCACTAATTTAACTCTAACCTAACAATATACAGGGCAGACTAACAAAACGTGATTTTCATCCTCAATTTCAGTGATTCATGTTTTACAAAACCTTTTTTCACGTGGTACATTTTTATGTCTGCCAGTTTCTATGGATGTGATGATAACAAGATAACCTTATTTTGGAAGATACCATTTTTGTACAATTTAGGAATATATTTTTCTATTGCAAGCAAAATTTATCAACCACATGTTTGTAAATAGTGCATTTTGATTTATACTGCATGTTGCCATGTAAATTTTAAATAAAATGATTCTTCAATCTTTGTTATATAAACATTCATATGCAGCATTACGTATACAATATTAGTTTTTAAAAACGAAAACTTGAACATTCTCAAAAATGATACAATGGTAAACGCCGTTTCAAAATATACCATAGTTGTATTAGTGTATTAGTGTTTTTACGAACACCAAGTGCAAATTAAAAAAAAACCCATCCAGGTGACCCTTTTCAAGGTCAGGTCCTTTATGTACTTCTCACACTACGAATCATATGACATCACAGTGGAGATCCCACGTAGATCCATCTCCACCTGATATCTATTTAATCGAATTATTATGCAATTATAGCCCAATCACGGTGACAGTTATTCATCGAATATCTTGACCATCAAACAGTATTAGATAACTATACAAACAGGAGCGTGATTAGTGCGTGTCGTTATCTGTACAGCAATGCTACAACTGTATCAGCGGCCAATTAGTGTGGAAGGATGTTCAATTCAATATCAAAATTAGTGTTTGTTCTTTCCTTTTTCTTATCACAGGTAAGTGTTTTGTGGTATTGCTTTTGTTTTTTAAACATTAAAAAAAAATCTCTTTATTTACGGGATTCAAAGCTTTTAAACATACATGTATTTGAATTCTCTTCCGAAACATAGTTTTCGTAAAACCTATTCGGTGAACATTTTTATTTTATGTTTGGTTTTAAATATTGGTTACTCATTTAGATAAAATCAATTATTTAATAAGCGCTTCTTAAAGAGTGCTAATATGTAGCTTTAAATCAACAACATTATTTTGTAACGAAGGAAATCTGATTGTTTTCATGAATTCACATTTTGGAAAAGTATACATTTTATGTACCCATTAAAAGATATTGGGGGGGGGGGGGGGGGGGGGGGGTTATGGTGAATGAAATCCAGGAACACAGAAAGATTCGATGTGATTCAACGTAATATTTCGTGAATGTCAGCTTTGAGTTCTTTTAATTACTTTGAAAATTGAAAAGCAAGACAGTTGACATATTACAAACAAAGAATTACAAGAAAATAAACCCTTCAGATTGTATTTGCCGAGGCTGAGACAAGAGCCGGTTCCTACAGTAATGTGTGCACTAGTTACTGTAATACCAGTGTGTTCCACGGCTGTCAGTGTAAGAACGGTACCATGTCATGTGAAAGGGAATCAGTCGGAATTATACTAATGATGAATGTGACGAAATGGAACCTTAACAGCAGCTGCTCTATGTCCATTAATCAGACGTAAGTTTTCTATTGTGAAATGGGGGGGGGGGGGGGGGGGGGGGGGGGGGGGGGGTTAAAGGTTTGCATTATCTTATTTCTGTTGTTGGTTTTCACAAAAGATTTCATATCAGTATTCAACTTTTTTGATTTGAAACGTCGTTTGTTTTTTCAAATCACGATCATTCCACTACAGAACCCACTCCCCAGATTCTATAGACTAGAAAATTTCAGAAATTTCGAGATCGTAATCTTATTGAATGAAATCTCACTTCATTACCCTTGCTACAGTTTTACATTGATTGTATTTTTAGGTACAATGGCATCGGATTTTGTCGAACTGAAATTGATAGTGTTGACGCTTTGCAGAGGATTCCTCCTGGCAGCGGAAATGCTTTTGCGCGGTTTTACTTTCCTGAGAGTGATTTTCACGTTGGTATAGATAATATTCTATTTTTGCTAGCCGAGGTTTGCAGTCCGCTACTCTCATTTTCGCTAGCCAAAAGTTTCTCTTCACTCTTGACAAATTTAGTCAGAATGCTGCTTAATACAATATGTTACTAAGTTTAGGTTTTAAAAAAACTTAGGGAGTCAGCCAGTAGATTATCTTATAATCAAATCAACGTATAAAAGAACCACATTGTTACAGGTAGTTATCTTCGCTAAGGTGCCGATACAAGAGGTCTAAGCACCGACTATCGTTACCCTTGGTTAATGAAGATAATTACTAAGAAAAAAATGTTACTAACCTTAAACTCTTTTTATAATTTGAAAATGTTCACAAGACTAAAGTCCCGTGGTGATTCGGGTTAGAGTAGGTCCTCAGTACCTCTTGCTTGTTGTAAAAGGCGATTAAATGGGGGCGGTCCTTCGGATGAGACCGCAAAAACCGAGGCCTCATTTCACAGCAGGTGTGGAACGATAAAGATCCCTCCCTGCTCAATGGCCATAAGCGCCGAGCATAGGCCTAAATTTTAAAATATGCAACTGAAATAACTTAGATCAAACGATATAAAAAGTTTTCGGACGTGACATATTCAAATTATTCCTATAGTAAATCGGCAGAGAACCATCATCTTGAATTTGATTCTGACTAAACGAAGGTGGTTGACTATACGTCACCTCGTACAATCCTTCCTCCTCAATATTTAGCGTAAGAACTGATTGTCTGGTGATAATGAACAAGGAAGTTTTAAGAAGAACTATATGCCCTGGACAGAGGTTTTGGCCCTAAGAAAGAATGTGCATGATGTATGACATCTTGAGTATTTTTTTCTCTGAATATGACATTCTCGCACTCAGTGCATTATCATAATGAGCATGCGTCCAAAATATATGGTCCCTGGGTTAGTGGTTCTAGTCTCAGGATGAGCATATAAACTGAAATGCTCTTTGCTTCTGAACATCTAGTTTATACTGTGCATACAGGTTACTGACAATGTGAAATGGAAAATCCGGAAAATTTGTTGTGACCATGAACCAAGGCCATTAGACAAAAGTCAAGGTCACTTAAAATGGCTTTAGCTCGTATCTGAATCCTTTTCTGAATTTCGTTTAGTGATGCATTGTGTATTGATATTTACATACGAAATAATGACGGGAATGGTGGTCACGAGTACGTTCGAGACTGCCATTCGCTTTGTTCCCGCGCTCCGTTCCTAGAGTCGCGGATCACGAGAACATGTGCGCACGAACGTGTTCTTGTTATTCGACCATGCTCAGTGACACCCAGAGTATTTCCGTTGGTTGACAAAAGTTAACATCGGCAGATTTTTTTTTACCATTGGTACGACAGTGGTACCAATGTTTGCCAATTAAATTTATCAATGGTAAACATTTCTGCAGACAACCTAGAGCTCTGTTAGCGTTGGTAACTCTATTTATGACGTAATCAAAAATGGCGGGTATTGCGTACACACTGAAAGCAACAGATTTTGTATCACAGCTTTTCCTCTTAAAACTTCCTAGACATCAACTGAAGATAATTTCAGACATGTTGTTTCAAACATGCCCCTGGACGGACGGAAATTGGTTTTAAAACATCAAGTGTATATTAATTAATCGCCCACTCTTAACCATTTCGTCCAATGGTCTAAAAAATGCATCTTCGCAATCTAAAGGTTTTCGGTCCACTCCGCTTCCCATTTATTGACCGAAAACTTTTGGCTAGTGAAGATGGAGGAAATAATCTGCAGGAGAAAGTAATTAACAGTACTTGAAACATCTTTGCTGCAAAACTATATACATAGATATGAATATATCTTTGTTTGACATTTAGTGCTAACTGATCAGCTAGTGGTATACCAGTGGTACCATTGTTGAATTTTTCAACATTTGTAATCCTAACTCGACTTAAAATTTTACCATTGGCAAATCGGTGATGGTACAATTGGGTTTACTCTGAACGACCTACAAAGGCAATTTTAGTTCTTGCACCTCGAACCTGTTCTCGAAATGCGTACTCGGCGTTCGGGATCGGCAGGAATTTGTACTCGTGCGAAGGTCGGAGGTCTTGAACGCACTCTCGAACGTTACCTCGCTTATCATTTTTGACATGTGGCGGATCCAGCAATTTTTGAAGGGGGAAGTAAATAGATGGGTATCCGGTGGCTGTCTTGATACACCCCTCATTGAGTTTAGGGCGAAACATAGGTGGGGGCCTAGACCCAGGAGCGAAGTCCCCTGTAACTACTGACTTCTGACAAAATGAAAATATACTCATTGAGAGTTTTGCATTCTTTATCTAAAGAAGCCAAATTTAGTCCATGCTTGGATTTTCCAACATCTGAATATAGATTCTATTTATAGATTATGGGTGTTGTCTATTACAGGCTCTTTAAACCACCGCGGGTTATGGACAATACTTCTTCCGAATCATGCTGTCAGTTCCTTCAATTTGAATATACTAACAAAGGAATAGCTGTCATCAACATAAGCAACATTATTCGTCATAAAAAAAACGTTCGGTCTTGTATTCCAACATATTTTAAGTTCGAGTCGACACCAAAGCTTGCAGTGCTTAGATATAGACCATCTTATAATCCTGCGTGTTCTTCTTCATCTTTTTTCAACTATAGTACAACTGGACATGCTACTACCGATGGTGTTGGTATAGTTGAAAATGAGAACTTCAAATCAATTAGTTTGAAAGGTCCTAAATTCCAAGAACCTCGGTCTTATGATTGGCGACAGAACTTCTTCTGTATTATGACAGGTGAAGGTAACGAACGGTGATCAATCTCGTAACTCCTAAAAGCAATACAAAATGGAGAGTTCTGTTGAAGATTATGCCAGAAGATGGACTATATCAAAAAGAAAAACCTGATACCTTGTCAGAATGGGTTAAAAGTATAAGAGGAGTATAAAAATCCCGAATTAAACATATCAAAACAATAGTACGTACCATCTATTCTTCTGTGTTTAGTAAAGCAGAAATTATCCAAAAATTAGATAGGTTACATGAGAAATATGTTTTGGTTCCAGCTGATAAAAGCCTATAACAATATTGTCTTTGTAAGAGTCATTATTGCAAATGTATTTTAAACGAACTCGGTATTAATTCCACATTTGGTAATCGTACTTATACTCCAACTGCCCTTTAGAAAGATGAAATTTTTCAAAATCTTGCTTTAGTTTTAGACACATTGAATATCCCAGTCAATGGGATGGATGAAGATGAATTACCGTACCTATACTCTATTTCTATATTTCATTAAAAAAAACCTTGCAAAGAAAGATACACTGCTGGATCGAGTAAATGTGCTACCCATCCCCTATCTTAGCTCCTCGGAAAAATATTAACAGCTGTGAAAGAGAAACTTCAAACGTACTGTTTCACAAGATATGCCAAAAGTGGTTAAATCAAATGTGTATTCTAAAAACTTTAAAGAACTTCTAGTAAACTTGAAATCGCAAGGCTTTTCTCAAATCAACAACATCAAAACGAATGACTTTTCAACACTTTAAACGATCATTCCTTGGTATCATAGACAGTTGCTTCTTTAACAAAATTGCATAGACAAAGGAAATATTCATATCTAGTGATCAGTCATCCAAAAATTACTTTGTTATACACCACTCTGATTCCATGCGCAAGTACCCTGAAGTTGAAATTAAAGATATGCTGGAGTTTCCCATTGACAATATATTCGTAGTCTTTGGTGATGAGGTTTTCCAACAGTCTGTTGGAATTCCATGAATACAAATTGTGTTCCTTTGTTTATGGCGTGTAAAACGTTGCACTATTATATTAATCTTGTTATTCATATTCGAAAACTTGTAATTTATATTCTAAAGCATATCATTCATATTCGAAAAGTTGTTATTCATATTCGATAATTTTATCATTCATATTCAAAAACATGTTATTCTTATTCTAAAACGTGTTATTCATATTCAAAAACATGTCATTCTTATTCAATAAATTGTTATTCATATTCAAACTTTTCATTCATATTCAAAAACATGTGATTCATATTCGATAATCTTATCATTCATATTCAAAAACATGTGATTCATATTCGATAATCTTATCATTCATATTCAAAAACATGTGATTTATATTCGATAAGCTTATCATTCATATTCGATAATTATGTTGTTTATATTCGAGAATCATGTCATTCATATTTGATAATCTTGCTATCCATATTCAAAAGCATGTAATTCATATTCGATAATTATGTATATGTCATTCTTATTCGATAATCTTTTTATTCTTATTCAATATAATTTGCCTTCTGGGTAATATGACGCAATTTGAGACGGTTGTAAACTGAATTTTCATTGGTTTGAAAAGTGAAAGTAAGTAATGGTGGGAGTTGCTGCATATCAGGCATCATTACATGCACTGATGTAGTTTATCTTGTAAGCATTGTTAGAAGTTTGCAGTTCTGTAATCAATCAATAGACATTCATTACCTATGAATGTGCTGCGTACACGTGGTCCAGATATGGTAACACCATAATCTACTTTCGTTTTCACATACATGTACCCAATGAGCAGAGACTTTACAAACAGATAATATTACCCACAATGCAAATTATATTGAATAAGAATTAATAAATTATCGAATAAGAATGACATGATTATCGAATATGAATTACATGCTTTTTTATATGAATAGCAAAATTATCGAATATGAATGACATGATTGTCGAATATAAATAACATAATTATCGAATATAAATGACATGATTATCGAATATGAATGATAAGATTATCGAATATGAATCACATGTTTTGAATATGAATGATAAGATTATCGAATATGAATCACATGTCTTTGAATATGAATGATTAGATTATCGAATACGAATCACATGTTTTTGAATACGAATGAAAAGTTTAGAATATGAATTACAACTTATTGAATAAGAATGACATGTTTTTGAATATGAATAACACGTTTTAGAATAAGAATAACACGTTTTTGAATATGAATGATAAATTTATTGAATATGAATAACAACTTTTCGAATATGAATGATATGTTTTAGAATATAAATTACAAATTTTCGAATATGAATAACAAGATTAGTATAATAGTGCAACGTTTTACACGCCATATTTGTTAGCTGACATGTTTTCTATTCTTATGAAGCAGAGTTTATTCAAAAGCTTCTACATGAGAAGAAAAAAATCTCTTGGTGTGACCTTCAACTCGACCTATAGATATATTACCGGTGTTGTATCTACTAACAATAAGCATTTTTCATTCATATGTCCATTCAGTATATCCATGTGAACGCGAAATAAAAGACACCACAGAGTTTCTAACATCTTCTTTGTACTTATATCGATACGGAAGAGCTTGTTCTGCGTAATATCAGTTTTAATCAGAGGCAGACTACTGACAAACAAGTTGATGGTGCAGGGGTTTCAACAATCTCGTTTAAAATCAGAATTGTTCAAAATCTATAGTCGTTTTCCAATGCAACCTATCATTGGGTCAAATGCTGTCTGATGTGTTTCATACCGATTGTTAAACCGTCCTTGGCACACTTATTTTGACTACGGACAACTACGTTTACCTTATCAAGATATAGTGCCCATGGCAGGTGTGACCGGTCGACAGGGGATGCTTACTCCTCTTAGGCACCTGATCCCACCTCTAGTGTGTCCAGGGGTCCGTGTTTGCCCAACTATCTATTTTGGATTGCTTATAGAAGTTATGAGATTTATCACTGTTCGTTATCTTCACCTTTCATACAATACAAATGAAAAATTAACCAATACATATTGAAAATATAGTATACAGTCGAAATAAAATATAGAGTTCCAATAGAAAACATCAAATATTGCAACGTTTGACATGCCATAAATTTGGAGATTTTTTATAAACATAAGCTGTAGATGAATTGTACTTCAATGATGCATTTGCTACTGAATCATAAAAAGAATCAAAGTAGTTAAAAATGAGATATGTAAAACTTATACGGTACCAATCTTATCTATATGAAAGATCGCAATGTGTCAAATGGAAAGGGGCCATCTAAAAGGAAAAATGTTACCATAATGTTACTTATACGGTACCAATTTTGATGCACCAGATACGCATTTCGACAAATAATGTCTCTTCAGTGATGCTCAACCGAAATGTTTGAAATCCGAAATAACTATGAAGTTTTAGAGCTATTATAGGGAAAAACAGTGTGCCAAAAAAGTGGAGTCAAATTCGTCTAAGGATAAGAGCTATGCATGAGGGAGATAATCCTTAATTTTGAAATGAATTTCTAAATTTTATAACAGCAATTAAATATACATCCGTATTTTCAAGCCAGTAACGAAGTACTTAGCTACTGGGCTGTAGAGACCCTCGGGGACTAACAGTCCACCAGCAGAGGCCTCGACCCAGAGGTTCGTTTGAGAGAGAGAGAGAGAGAAAGAGAAAGAGAGAGAGAGAGAGAGATAGAGAGAGAGAGAGAGTACAGAAGACATATTCAAAAGTTGTTTTACATTACAGAGTAGACCTCTGGTGACTTTCAAAGTGAGCTGTCCAGTCGCTGGAGTTCATACACAACTTCTCTTTCTGGAAAATGTATTCAGTTCAAAGCAATCTGCACCAAAAAACACATTGTTTCTTGGAAATAATTCGGAAACTTCTCTCTGGTAAGTATATGACATGTACATATATTTCATCCTTCGCGAAATGGAAAACGTGTTTGGTGTTCTGTGTATTTCACAGCAATTTGGTTGTCATTTTAAACGTTGGGTACAATAAGGTATATAAAAGTATTTTTTTTTGAGGAACGTGAATTGATCATTTTAAAGGGGCTGGAGGTTGAAATTGGCTGAAGTTTATGGTCTCAAAATGCATTACAATCAAAGACAAATAAGTAGGGATGTTAGATAGCCTAGTCGAATGCTTTAGGCTTTGTCCGAGCGATAGTCGAGGACTCGTTACAAAAATCCGAACTGACTGGGTACAAGCCTACATAAGTCATCAGTCACATCTCAGCGTACACGGATAGCCAAGTTCACAACCAGGATGGAAGGCTGTCGATAACGACTGTTTATCTGGATCAAGTGGATAGCCGTCTAGAAATTTGTTCAATCGTATTAATTGCACATACCGAGAATGATTTGATACAATATTACAACATACAAGCTTGGGTTTATTTATATACAAGTACACTATAATGAAAAGTACATCAACATGCGAAATACAGGGCATGCTATTTTTCTGAGAAAAGTTTGGGGATGTGTCATGCATTTCCCCCAACTTTGAGGACGTTGTACACATACACTAGACCCATAATTGATCTATCACCAATGAATAACAGAGAGGTAGATAAACAATGGTTTTTATTTTGATAACGAAACACTGTATAAGCAAAAAGTAAAATGCACTAAGGCATAAAAAGAAACAAGTACACATATTTGTAAGGTCTTTTCAATGCAAGTGTAATTTTCGGTTTTTCTTGTTGGTTGACAATATAGGCCGAGATCCTATTCTAAGTTTTGTCACTAATTGTTCAGCCGATGACACAATTCTTTCTGAAGGCACAAACAAAAACTTACGGGCTAGTAATGCCAAGAAAGAAAAGTGGTTTCATTCAAGTGGATCGTCATTGGGATTAGATTTTTCGGAGACCAAGACAAAGTTTTAATTCACAGCACGATCATTCTCCCCTTTTCCGGATTTATGGACATTACTTAAAAATATTTTTAACGAATACGCGCCTATGAAATATTTAGTTGATATGACCGAATGGTAGTTGAGTACTCGTTGACATCCCTACAAATAAATTTTGTATCACTGCTTTCTTACTCGGAATTTCGTCTTTTAAATTTTTTGCAGGGTAGAAACTGAGATACAAGTTTACTATGATTGTTTTGTTGGTGAAAACCAGGTCTGTAACAAATCTGGTCACGTGGGATGTGCTCCAAATTACTATGGTAGCCAATGTCAACGATACTGTTATTCTGCCATGTTTGAGAACTGCACATGCAACAACAACGGTGATCTTATTTGTCGAGACGAAAGCGTTGGAGCGTTTTTTGAAATTCAGTTACTAACAACACATATCTCCAAGGAAGTAGAAAATTCTACGTATACGCTTACCATCGATCAAAGGTAACTTTTACCAGTATATTACAAACCAGGCCTCAATACCATAAACTATGGTATAGAATTTTAAAAGTCCTCAAATCCAACTAAACTTTGAAATAAATTTCTTTTTCAAAATGAAATATTTCAATATATGTATTTTGTATTTGAATATTTGATAAACCAGCAGTTTTTGCTAATAATAGAATAATGATAATAATAAAGTTGATCTTGAGGCCAGGTTTTAAGGGGATAATTTATTTAAAATATGTTTGGAAATATATTTTATCTTGTATAAGATTATTTTCGTTGGTATACATTATGAGATTGATCACTGTTCATTATCGTAACCTTTCATTAGTAAAAGTAAATGTATATAACTATGTCAGATTCAAAGATTTACAAATTCATGCATGCGTGCTAGCTGCTATTTAAATAACCAATCACAGTTCAAATCTTTCACTCATACCAAACCATAACCAACCATTTTTTACGTGTACGAACAATTCTTAGTACCCATAATAACTACACAACTCATGCACAACTATACGGAATACAGAGTTGGGCAAAAACTGGTCCCTTGAGATACCAGAAGTGGGATCAGGAACATAGGAGGAGGAAGCATCCCCTGTCGACCGGTCACACTCCTGTGAGTCCCATATCTTGATCAGGTAAACGGAGTAATCCGTTGTCAAAATCAATGAGTAAAGAACGGCTTAACAATCGGTATCAAACACACCAGACAGCATTTGACCCAATGATAGGATGTATTGGCAAACTTTATCATTATAAAAACCATAGAATTTGCGAAATGCTTTAAATGAGACTGCTGAAACCCTGTAATATCACTTTGTTTGTCAGTAGCCTGTCTCGATTTAAAACTGATCTTACACAGAACAAGCTTTCGTGTATCAAATTAATTCAGAGATATAAACACTATATGCAGGTGATAATTGAATATTAGTACATAATTATGGGAAGTTCACGATGGAGAAACTGAAGTCATTCCGTTTGTCATAAACTCGAGTTGCTAGGTTGCTGTTAAACTTTACGTTCAATGAAATATCTATAAATACGAAGCAGATGTGGATGACTCTGTGATATCTTTTATTTCAAATTCACTGGGATATAGCGAATCGACATATGAATGAAAATAATTATTTTTAATAGATAAAGGGCTCACGGCGGGTGTGACCGGTCAACAGGGGATGCTTACTCCTCCTAGGCACCTGATCCCACCTCTGGTGTGTCCAGGGGTCCGTGTTTGCCCAACTATCTATTTTGTATTGCTTGTAGGAGTTATGAGATTGATCACTGTTCGTTATCTTCACCTTGCATAAAACGTCGTCAATATATCTTACCACAGCAAGAGATTTTTCTTCTCAGGTAGAACATGTTGAATAATTGTTGCCTCCTAAGAAAATAAAGAACAGGTCAGCTAATAAAGGAACACAATTCGTGCGAATTGGAATACTAACAGAATGTATTGAATTCAAATTCAAAGTTATTTATTGATTATTTAAAACTGTTCTATAAATCTGTAATATATCTAAAGAGGAGATATATAATGTTTGATAAAATAAACCCGGAAATAACCTGACTGAATATATTGGTTCTATTATTAGTCAACATGGAAATGAATATTGTGGCACGCGTGTTGAATTCTTAAAAGTATAAATTCGGTCAACAATCCGTTGTTAGTGTGACTCCACACTATAAGGAGACTAATGCACACATTTCCTTTCTTCTAGCTATGGAAATGATTCCTTCCACAAATCGAAGTTTCCATCTCTCATCCTTCAGGAGACACCGGACCTTAGTCTACTGGGATTTCCCAATAACACATTGAGCTTCTATTACCCAGCATTCAATCATTTTGTGAGTAGTTATTACATTACGAAACTTAATATAACATATCAACATCTTTTAAAAAGTCGAGATACCCAGACGTAGGACATATCTGAGTGCCATGATATGGTATCATTTAATCTGATCGTTCGTTGGAATCTAATATATATATATATATATATATATATATATATATATATATATATATATATATATATATATATAATAGAATTCTATAGCATATGAATTTATACCATATAATATGGATCGGTACCATTGCGTAGGAATTTGAACCAAATCATATGATTTTGCCATATCATATGAATTCCTATCATAACATACGATGATAATGATGAAAATTAAATATAACGAACAGTGATCAATCTCATAAATTCTATAAAGAATACAAAATTAAGAGCAGGGCAAACCTGCACTTTTAGAAACATCATAGACGGATCAGGTATCTAGGAGGAAGCATTCCCCGTCAAACTTTATCTCCATCAAGTAAACGGGGAATAAGTATGTAAAGAATGGCTAACAATTAGTATGAAAACGCCAGACAGCTTTCTACCTAACGGTAGAATTTATTTGGAAATAAGATCACCCTAACGGCGATATAATTTGTGATATGCTGAGTTTAAATGAGAATTTTGAAACTCCTGTAATATCAACTTATTTGTCAGTAGCCTTCTTAAGTTTAAAAAAAGAGTAATCACATGAACACCGTATCACGTGATCATGAAATATTGCTATATAAAAATGGGAAGTTGACGATATAGAAGCTGGTGGCATAAAGAGTTATTACTTTGCCGTAAACGTCTATGTTAAATCATCCAAATATAAAACAATTTTGGAAGACACTGTGTTGTTTTGCAGTTCATTGGGATATATTGAACGTGGATACTGTCGTCGTTGATGTATCTGAATGCAAGAGTAACATACCTCTCCCCATACAGAAGTTTTGAATAAATTCTGCTTAATAATTTTTTACTATGTGATCAAACTCTCATCACCAGTAGTTAGAGTGTTAGCTTCTTCACTAGTGTGTAGCGGTAGTGTTAGCTTCTTCACTAGTGTGTAGCGGTAGTGTTAGCTTCTTCACTAGTGTGTAGCGGTAGTGTTAGCTTCTTCACTAGTGTGTAGCGGTAGTGTTAGCTTCTTCACTAGTGTGTAGCGGTAGTGTTAGCTTCTTCACTAGTGTGTAGCGGTAGTGTTAGCTTCTTCACTAGTGTGTAGCGGTAGTGTTAGCTTCTTCACTAGTGTGTAGCGGTAGTGTTAGCTTCTTCACTAGTGTGTAGCGGTAGTGTTAGCTTCTTCACTAGTGTGTAGCGGTAGTGTTAGCTTCTTCACTAGTGTGTAGCGGTAGTGTTAGCTTCTTCACTAGTGTGTAGCGGTAGTGTTAGCTTCTTCACTAGTGTGTAGCGGTAGTGTTAGCTTCTTCACTAGTGTGTAGCGGTAGTGTTAGCTTCTTCACTAGTGTGTAGCGGTAGTGTTAGCTTCTTCACTAGTGTGTAGCGGTAGTGTTAGCTTCTTCACTAGTGTGTAGCGGTAGTGTTAGCTTCTTCACTAGTGTGTAGCGGTAGTGTTAGCTTCTTCACTAGTGTGTAGCGGTAGTGTTAGCTTCTTCACTAGTGTGTAGCGGTAGTGTTAGCTTCTTCACTAGTGTGTAGCGGTAGTGTTAGCTTCTTCACTAGTGTGTAGCGGTAGTGTTAGCTTCTTCACTAGTGTGTAGCGGTAGTGTTAGCTTCTTCACTAGTGTGTAGCGGTAGTGTTAGCTTCTTCACTAGTGTGTAGCGGTAGTGTTAGCTTCTTCACTAGTGTGTAGCGGTAGTGTTAGCTTCTTCACTAGTGTGTAGCGGTAGTGTTAGCTTCTTCACTAGTGTGTAGCGGTAGTGTTAGCTTCTTCACTAGTGTGTAGCGGTAGTGTTAGCTTCTTCACTAGTGTGTAGCGGTAGTGTTAGCTTCTTCACTAGTGTGTAGCGGTAGTGTTAGCTTCTTCACTAGTGTGTAGCGGTAGTGTTAGCTTCTTCACTAGTGTGTAGCGGTAGTGGGTTAGCTTCTTCACTAGTGTGTAGCGGTAGTGTTAGCTTCTTCACTAGTGTGTAGCGGTAGTGTTAGCTTCTTCACTAGTGTGTAGCGGTAGTGTTAGCTTCTTCACTAGTGTGTAGCGGTAGTGTTAGCTTCTTCACTAGTGTGTAGCGGTAGTGTTAGCTTCTTCACTAGTGTGTAGCGGTAGTGTTAGCTTCTTCACTAGTGTGTAGCGGTAGTGTTAGCTTCTTCACTAGTGTGTAGCGGTAGTGGGTTAGCTTCTTCACTAGTGTGTAGAGGTAGTGTTAGCTTCTTCACTAGTGTGTAGCGGTAGTGGGTTAGCTTCTTCACTAGTGTGTAGCGGTAGTGTTAGCTTCTTCACTAGTGTGTAGCGGTAGTGTTAGCTTCTTCACTAGTGTGTAGCGGTAGTGTTAGCTTCTTCACTAGTGTGTAGCGGTAGTGTTAGCTTCTTCACTAGTGTGTAGCGGTAGTGTTAGCTTCTTCACTAGTGTGTAGCGGTAGTGTTAGCTTCTTCACTAGTGTGTAGCGGTAGTGTTAGCTTCTTCACTAGTGTGTAGAGGTAGTGTTAGCTTCTTCACTAGTGTGTAGCGGTAGTGTTAGCTTCTTCACTAGTGTGTAGCGGTAGTGTTAGCTTCTTCACTAGTGTGTAGCGGTAGTGGGTTAGCTTCTTCACTAGTGTGTAGAGGTAGTGTTAGCTTCTTCACTAGTGTGTAGCGGTAGTGTTAGCTTCTTCACTAGTGTGTAGCGGTAGTGGGTTAGCTTCTTCACTAGTGTGTAGAGGTAGTGTTAGCTTCTTCACTAGTGTGTAGCGGTAGTGTTAGCTTCTTCACTAGTGTGTAGCGGTAGTGTTAGCTTCTTCACTAGTGTGTAGCGGTAGTGGGTTAGCTTCTTCACTAGTGTGTAGAGGTAGTGTTAGCTTCTTCACTAGTGTGTAGCGGTAGTGTTAGCTTCTTCACTAGTGTGTAGCGGTAGTGTTAGCTTCTTCACTAGTGTGTAGCGGTAGTGTTAGCTTCTTCACTAGTGTGTAGCGGTAGTGTTAGCTTCTTCACTAGTGTGTAGCGGTAGTGTTAGCTTCTTCACTAGTGTGTAGCGGTAGTGGGTTAGCTTCTTCACTAGTGTGTAGAGGTAGTGTTAGCTTCTTCACTAGTGTGTAGCGGTAGTGGGTTAGCTTCTTCACTAGTGTGTAGCGGTAGTGTTAGCTTCTTCACTAGTGTGTAGCGGTAGTGTTAGCTTCTTCACTAGTGTGTAGCGGTAGTGTTAGCTTCTTCACTAGTGTGTAGCGGTAGTGTTAGCTTCTTCACTAGTGTGTAGCGGTAGTGTTAGCTTCTTCACTAGTGTGTAGCGGTAGTGGGTTAGCTTCTTCACTAGTGTGTAGCGGTAGTGTTAGCTTCTTCACTAGTGTGTAGAGGTAGTGGGTTAACTTCTTCACTAGTGTGTAGCGGTAGTGGGTTAGCTTCTTCACTAGTGTGTAGCGGTAGTGTTAGCTTCTTCACTAGTGTGTAGCGGTAGTGTTAGCTTCTTCACTAGTGTGTAGCGGTAGTGTTAGCTTCTTCACTAGTGTGTAGAGGTAGTGTTAGCTTCTTCACTAGTGTGTAGCGGTAGTGTTAGCTTCTTCACTAGTGTGTAGCGGTAGTGTTAGCTTCTTCACTAGTGTGTAGCGGTAGTGTTAGCTTCTTCACTAGTGTGTAGCGGTAGTGTTAGCTTCTTCACTAGTGTGTAGCGGTAGTGTTAGCTTCTTCACTAGTGTGTAGCGGTAGTGTTAGCTTCTTCACTAGTGTGTAGCGGTAGTGTTAGCTTCTTCACTAGTGTGTAGCGGTAGTGGGTTAGCGTCCCGCTCGTACCATGGCTATGTCAAACCTAAGATGTAAAAATACATATTGACTTTCTTTTTGCTAAACGCTTGGCATTTACTAGTGAGACTTGCGGGCATTTCAAATGATGTAAACGTCTCAATGTTAATGAAATTCTCGGAGGACACAAATTAACAAACAAACTATTCTATGTCATAGCATGAAAATGTAAAAATATATATGCAGTGAGTATAAGTACTGTAAAATAAGCCAATGGATGCCAGAGAAAAAAGATACCAGTTATCCATAATTTTCAGTGACACGGGTCTGCAAACGTTCACACATGATGAGGGAGAATTTTTTATCAAAAGTAATTTTGAGCAATCTTTGGGGTTTTTATTGCCTCTTTTACGGAAGGAAAAGTACTATTGAAAGACGAAACTCTTCCCTTTGAAACGTTTGTGGTTAAATCCCCTTTCCGCCTATAATACCTCTTCTGCATACCTGTAAATGAAAAGAGAAATCCCATATGACTGAAAATTGATCAATAACAAAACAGATAAAGAGATAAATTAATAATTGAAATTATATTTTCAAGATGCACTTTAAAACAAATTATTGAATGCGATTTACTTTAGAAATGTGCTTTACTTGTTCTTCAGGAAAACGCAAGCTGTACCATCAAGCTAATTATCAAAGGTACCTTCATGGTGGGACAAATATTTAGCCTAAGCAATGCATCTCCGTCAAGAGAGGCAAGCTTTGGATCTATAACTCTTCCACAAAACACAACGGGGAGACCCCTATAGTAAATATTACAATATACTTGGCCGTTGCTATAAATACATTGAAAATTAAGTTTTGAAGTCAATATTTCTTAGAAGTTAATCATAAAAATATATGTGAGGTCCTCTTGATTTAGATTTTCATAAAAAATTGCATTTCAGCTTTGATATAAAGTTTCGATTGGTCTACAACTGTACACCGCCAACCGGAAGTCATGTTTGTAATCAGCACGGTGAGTTGATGTGCAAAGAAAACAAATTCGGTGATGACTGTAAAACATTTTGTAATGCTAGCATGGCGAATGGAAATTGTACCAACAATGGAACACGTGAATGTCACGAAAATTTCTTTGGTGAAAACTGTGAAATTTTCTGCAATACCAACAGGACTCATGAAAAATGTAACGAAAATGGTACGCTTGAATGCATTGAAAATTATTTTGGTGAAAATTGTGGAATATATTGTAATAAGAGCATGATTAACGGAAAATGTTTTGAGAACGGCACACGAAAATGCAACGAACATTTCTTTGGTGAAAATTGTGAAGTGCATTGTAATAAAAGCATGAGGCATGGAAAGTGTAACAAAAATGGTACGTTTGAATGCATTGAAAATTACTTTGGTGAAAATTGTGGAATATTTTGTAATAAGAGCATGATTAACGGAAAATGTTTTGAGAACGGCACACGAAAATGCAACGAACATTTCTTTGGTGAAAATTGTGAAGTGCATTGTAATAAAAGCATGAGGCATGGACAATGTAACGAAAATGGTACGTTTGAATGCATTGAAAATTACTTTGGTGAAAATTGTGAAATATATTGTAATAAGAGCATGACCAACGGAAAATGTTTCGAGAACGGCACACGAGACTGCAACGAACATTTCTTTGGTGAAAATTGTGAAGTGCATTGTAATAAAAGCATGAGGCATGGAAAGTGTAACAAAAATGGTACGTTTGAATGCATTGAAAATTACTTTGGTGAAAATTGTGGAATATTTTGTAATAAGAGCATGATTAACGGAAAATGTTTTGAGAACGGCACACGAAAATGCAACGAACATTTCTTTGGTGAAAATTGTGAAGTGCATTGTAATAAAAGCATGAGGCATGGAAAGTGTAACAAAAATGGTACGTTTGAATGCATTGAAAATTACTTTGGTGAAAATTGTGGAATATTTTGTAATAAGAGCATGATTAACGGAAAATGTTTTGAGAACGGCACACGAAAATGCAACGAACATTTCTTTGGTGAAAATTGTGAAGTGTATTGTAATAAAAGCATGAGGCATGGACAATGTAACGAAAATGGTACGTTTGAATGCATTGAAAACTACTTTGGTGAAAATTGTGAAATATATTGTAATAAGAGCATGACCAACGGAAAATGTTTCGAGAACGGCACACGAGACTGCAACGAACATTTCTTTGGTGAAAATTGTGAAGTTTATTGTAATAAAAGCATGAGGCATGGAAAGTGTAACAAAAATGGTACGTTTGAATGCATTGAAAATTACTTTGGTGAAAATTGTGGAATATTTTGTAATAAGAGCATGATTAACGGAAAATGTTTTGAGAACGGCACACGAAAATGCAACGAACATTTCTTTGGTGAAAATTGTGAAGTGCATTGTAATAAAAGCATGAGGCATGGAAAGTGTAACAAAAATGGTACGTTTGAATGCATTGAAAATTACTTTGGTGAAAATTGTGGAATATTTTGTAATAAGAGCATGATTAACGGAAAATGTTTTGAGAACGGCACACGAAAATGCAACGAACATTTCTTTGGTGAAAATTGTGAAGTGCATTGTAATAAAAGCATGAGGCATGGAAAGTGTAACGAAAATGGTACGTTTGAATGCATTGAAAATTACTTTGGTGAAAATTGTGAAATATATTGTAAGAAGAGCATGACCAACGGAAAATGTTTCGAGAACGGCACACGAAAATGCAACGAACATTTCTTTGGTGAAAATTGTGAAGTGCATTGTAATAAAAGCATGAGGCATGGAAAGTGTAACAAAAATGGTACGTTTGAATGCATTGAAAATTACTTTGGTGAAAATTGTGGAATATTTTGTAATAAGAGCATGATTAACGGAAAATGTTTTGAGAACGGCACACGAAAATGCAACGAACATTTCTTTGGTGAAAATTGTGAAGTGCATTGTAATAAAAGCATGAGGCATGGAAAGTGTAACAAAAATGGTACGTTTGAATGCATTGAAAATTACTTTGGTGAAAATTGTGGAATATTTTGTAATAAGAGCATGATTAACGGAAAATGTTTTGAGAACGGCACACGAAAATGCAACGAACATTTCTTTGGTGAAAATTGTGAAGTGTATTGTAATAAAAGCATGAGGCATGGACAATGTAACGAAAATGGTACGTTTGAATGCATTGAAAACTACTTTGGTGAAAATTGTGAAATATATTGTAATAAGAGCATGACCAACGGAAAATGTTTCGAGAACGGCACACGAGACTGCAACGAACATTTCTTTGGTGAAAATTGTGAAGTTTATTGTAATAAAAGCATGAGGCATGGAAAGTGTAACAAAAATGGTACGTTTGAATGCATTGAAAATTACTTTGGTGAAAATTGTGGAATATTTTGTAATAAGAGCATGATTAACGGAAAATGTTTTGAGAACGGCACACGAAAATGCAACGAACATTTCTTTGGTGAAAATTGTGAAGTGCATTGTAATAAAAGCATGAGGAATGGAAAGTGTAACAAAAATGGTACGTTTGAATGCATTGAAAATTACTTTGGTGAAAATTGTGGAATATTTTGTAATAAGAGCATGATTAACGGAAAATGTTTTGAGAACGGCACACGAAAATGCAACGAACATTTCTTTGGTGAAAATTGTGAAGTGCATTGTAATAAAAGCATGAGGCATGGAAAGTGTAACGAAAATGGTACGTTTGAATGCATTGAAAATTACTTTGGTGAAAATTGTGAAATATATTGTAAGAAGAGCATGACCAACGGAAAATGTTTCGAGAACGGCACACGAAAATGCAACGAACATTTCTTTGGTGAAAATTGTGAAGTGCATTGTAATAAAAGCATGAGGCATGGAAAGTGTAACAAAAATGGTACGTTTGAATGCATTGAAAATTACTTTGGTGAAAATTGTGGAATATTTTGTAATAAGAGCATGATTAACGGAAAATGTTTTGAGAACGGCACACGAAAATGCAACGAACATTTCTTTGGTGAAAATTGTGAAGTGTATTGTAATAAAAGCATGAGGCATGGACAATGTAACGAAAATGGTACGTATGAATGCATTGAAAATTACTTTGGTGAAAATTGTGGAATATTTTGTAATAAGAGCATGACCAACGGAAAATGTTTCGAGAACGGCACACGAAAATGCAACGAACATTTCTTTGGTGAAAATTGTGAAGTTTATTGTAATAAAAGCATGAGGCATGGAAAGTGTAACAAAAATGGTACGTTTGAATGCATTGAAAATTATTTTGGTGAAAATTGTGGAATATTTTGTAATAAGAGCATGATTAACGGAAAATGTTTTGAGAACGGCACACGAAAATGCAACGAACATTTCTTTGGTGAAAATTGTGAAGTGCATTGTAATAAAAGCATGAGGCATGGAAAGTGTAACGAAAATGGTACGTTTGAATGCATTGAAAATTACTTTGGTGAAAATTGTGAAATATATTGTAATAAGAGCATGACCAACGGAAAATGTTTCGAGAACGGCACACGAGACTGCAACGAACATTTCTTTGGTGAAAATTGTGAAATGTATTGTAATAAAAGCATGAGGCATGGAAAGTGTAACAAAAATGGTACGTTTGAATGCATTGAAAATTACTTTGGTGAAAATTGTGGAATATTTTGTAATAAGAGCATGATTAACGGAAAATGTTTTGAGAACGGCACACGAAAATGCAACGAACATTTCTTTGGTGAAAATTGTGAAGTGTATTGTAATAAAAGCATGAGGCATGGACAATGTAACGAAAATGGTACGTATGAATGCATTGAAAATTACTTTGGTGAAAATTGTGGAATATTTTGTAATAAGAGCATGATTAACGGAAAGTGTTTTGAGAACGGTACACGAAAATGCAACGAACATTTGTTCGGTGAAAATTGTAAATTGTATTGTAATAAAAGCATGGGGCATGGACAGTGTAACGAAAATGGTACGTTTGAATGCATTGAAAATTACTTTGGTGAAAATTGTGGAATATTTTGTAATAAGAGCATGATTAACGGAAAATGTTTTGAGAACGGCACACGAAAATGCAACGAACATTTCTTTGGTGAAAATTGTGAAGTGCATTGTAATAAAAGCATGAGGCATGGAAAGTGTAACGAAAATGGTACGTTTGAATGCATTGAAAATTACTTTGGTGAAAATTGTGAAATATATTGTAATAAGAGCATGACCAACGGAAAATGTTTCGAGAACGGCACACGAGATTGCAACGAAAATTTCTTTGGTGAAAATTGTGAAGTGCATTGTAATAAAAGCATGAGGCATGGAAAGTGTAACAAAAATGGTACGTTTGAATGCATTGAAAATTACTTTGGTGAAAATTGTGGAATATTTTGTAATAAGAGCATGATTAACGGAAAATGTTTTGAGAACGGCACACGAAAATGCAACGAACATTTCTTTGGTGAAAATTGTGAAGTGTATTGTAATAAAAGCATGAGGCATGGACAATGTAACGAAAATGGTACGTATGAATGCATTGAAAATTACTTTGGTGAAAATTGTGGAATATTTTGTAATAAGAGCATGACCAACGGAAAATGTTTCGAGAACGGCACACGAAAATGCAACGAACATTTCTTTGGTGAAAATTGTGAAGTTTATTGTAATAAAAGCATGAGGCATGGAAAGTGTAACAAAAATGGTACGTTTGAATGCATTGAAAATTATTTTGGTGAAAATTGTGGAATATTTTGTAATAAGAGCATGATTAACGGAAAATGTTTTGAGAACGGCACACGAAAATGCAACGAACATTTCTTTGGTGAAAATTGTGAAGTGCATTGTAATAAAAGCATGAGGCATGGAAAGTGTAACGAAAATGGTACGTTTGAATGCATTGAAAATTACTTTGGTGAAAATTGTGAAATATATTGTAATAAGAGCATGACCAACGGAAAATGTTTCGAGAACGGCACACGAGACTGCAACGAACATTTCTTTGGTGAAAATTGTGAAGTGTATTGTAATAAAAGCATGAGGCATGGAAAGTGTAACAAAAATGGTACATTTGAATGCATTGAAAATTACTTTGGTGAAAATTGTGGAATATTTTGTAATAAGAGCATGATTAACGGAAAATGTTTTGAGAACGGCACACGAAAATGCAACGAACATTTCTTTGGTGAAAATTGTGAAGTGTATTGTAATAAAAGCATGAGGCATGGACAATGTAACGAAAATGGTACGTATGAATGCATTGAAAATTACTTTGGTGAAAATTGTGGAATATTTTGTAATAAGAGCATGATTAACGGAAAGTGTTTTGAGAACGGTACACGAAAATGCAACGAACATTTGTTCGGTGAAAATTGTAAATTGTATTGTAATAAAAGCATGGGGCATGGACAGTGTAACGAAAATGGTACGTTTGAATGCATTGAAAATTACTTTGGTGAAAATTGTGGAATATTTTGTAATAAGAGCATGATTAACGGAAAATGTTTTGAGAACGGCACACGAAAATGCAACGAACATTTCTTTGGTGAAAATTGTGAAGTGCATTGTAATAAAAGCATGAGGCATGGAAAGTGTAACGAAAATGGTACGTTTGAATGCATTGAAAATTACTTTGGTGAAAATTGTGAAATATATTGTAATAAGAGCATGACCAACGGAAAATGTTTCGAGAACGGCACACGAGATTGCAACGAAAATTTCTTTGGTGAAAATTGTGAAGTGCATTGTAATAAAAGCATGAGGCATGGAAAGTGTAACAAAAATGGTACGTTTGAATGCATTGAAAATTACTTTGGTGAAAATTGTGGAATATTTTGTAATAAGAGCATGATTAACGGAAAATGTTTTGAGAACGGTACACGAAAATGCAACGAACATTTTTTTGGTAAAAATTGTGAAGAGTATTGTAATAAAAGCATGAGGCATGGACAATGTAACGAAAATGGTACGTTTGAATGCATTGAAAATTACTTTGGTGAAAATTGTGAAATATATTGTAATAAGAGCATGACCAACGGAAAATGTATCGAGAACGGCACACGAGACTGCAACGAAAATTTCTTTGGTGAAAATTGTGAAGTGCATTGTAATAAAAGCATGAGGCATGGAAAGTGTAATGAAAATGGTACGTTTGAATGCATTGAAAATTACTTTGGTGAAAATTGTGAAATATATTGTAATAAGAGCATGACCAACGGAAAATGTATCGAGAACGGCACACGAGACTGCAACGAAAATTTCTTTGGTGAAAATTGTGAAGTGTATTGTAATAAAAGCATGAGGCATGGAAAGTGTAACGAAAATGGTACGTTTGAATGCATTGAAAATTACTTTGGTGAAAATTGTGGAATATTTTGTCATAAGAGCATGATTAACGGAAAATGTTTTGAGAACGGTACACGAAAATGCAACGAACATTTTTTTGGTGAAAATTGTGAAGTGTATTGTAATAAAAGCATGAGGCATGGACAATGTAACGAAAATGGTACGTTTGAATGCATTGAAAATCACTTTGGTGAAAATTGTGGAATATTTTGCAATAAGAGCATGAAAAATGAAATTTGTTACGAGAACGGCATACGAGAATGCTATAAAAATCACTTTGGTGAAAATTGTGAAACGGTTTGGAACAAAAACGTGACAATCGGAAATCACAGCTATGATGAAAACTACTTCGAAAATAATTGCTTGGAGATTATTAAACACATTGCAGAAGCAATAGCAATAGATAGATTGTCAATGTATTTAAAGTGCTATGCTTTCATATGCCAAAGAAATTATGAAAACATTTGTGACATTGTTTTCGATAAAATGAAGTTGAAATGTACTGATGCACTGACGAGGAGGAGATCTGATCTGCTTTGGTTGACCCTGTGTAGTGGTTATCTATTCAAAAACTGCTTTATTGACATCAACAACATTCATTTCAATGTAAGCCTGTTGTTTAGAGGAAACTTGACAGAATCAGGAATTCCACAGGTGTTTCAAAATTTATCAAACATGCTAGGATGCGTCCAGGACAGATTCAATTACAACATCGTCTCAGTATCTGCACAGAGAAGGTGAGATTTTTGTTGTAATAATATAATCTATTCTATCCAAAATATTCCTCTTTATTTCATTAATTTTATAACCTCACCTGCGAGACGACACAAGTGGGGTTTTAAAATATTTTTTTTGTGTCTGTCTGTCTAAATGTCTATATGTCAGATGCTTGTCGCAATCCTTTGAATTCTTATTGGTCAAAGTTATCAAGGGACAGAATTAGAATTATTATGAAGGTGAACACCATTACAATGTGTGCGTGATGGCTGACATAATGCCAAAACGGTGTAAAACCAAAATCAATCAATCAATCAATCAATTCAACATACAACCACCTTCGTCTAGTATGTAGTACACTGTTGATTGAAGTCATGCTCCCCAAAATTAGGGCGAGAACAATATATCAAGATTATCATATTCTGAGCCAGAAGAAATAGATTTCCAAACTACATTCATGCGACCTTCTGTAGTGTAGATCTAACTTGTTCAGACCAGGATATTCAGGGTCAGCATGGGTGCAGGATAGGGATAAAGGTTTTTAGGGATAATAATTCTTAAACATCTTTTTTTGAAGATTGAAAACGGTTCAAATTTGTCAAATGATGCATGTACACCCCATGCAATTTAGATTCTATTTTTCAATGTACCCATTCCCACCTCTAAGAAAGAATAATGCCATTATTAGGACAATATCGCTTTACATAGATAGTTTTTGGATCTGTTTTAAACAATACTTTCTATAGAAAACACACAACGGATTGAATATAAATCAAATCAAACCACAAACCATGATGTGTATTCTTTTTATCACATGTTAATTTCCCCTCCGGTTATTCATTTACATTACTGCATTGTTGGGAATGTTACTTCCTGACATTTTGTAAACAAATTACGTAGAATTAACGTTTGTTTGTGACGTCACAAACGGCGTAGGAAAACATGTAATAATTAAAATGTTTGTATTAGATATCCACTGGATAAAGGAGTGAACATGTGATAAACCA
Organism: Ostrea edulis; assembly: GCF_947568905.1. Taxonomy (NCBI): domain Eukaryota; kingdom Metazoa; phylum Mollusca; class Bivalvia; order Ostreida; family Ostreidae; genus Ostrea; species Ostrea edulis. Next base: position 72,109,013 of record NC_079170.1, read on the forward strand.
AATTACGTTTATAACGAATCAAAATTGTCCGTCCCCAGCACTTCGCTATAAGTGTGCTTTACTGTAGTTAGTTTGTCAAAAATATTATGTAAACATTTTGAAACATATAGAATATAGTTTTTCATAAATGTTCAATGATAGTGATCAAACTATTGTAAGACCGCTATTAGTGCCTAAAGTTATGTATCTTGCCTCTAAATGAGAAAGATGACGACGATGGACATTCTAGTTCATAGCCTTTTTTGTTCTGGAATATTCGACATTGTAGTTCATAGTCTTTTCGTTCTGTACTATTCGGAATACCTTGAATTTTGAAAGAATAATGCATTGTATAAAAATATATCTGTATTCTTTTTTTTTTTTTTTTTTTTTTTAGAAAATCTGAAAAGTTTTCGATAACCACCCTTGCGTTTAATTTCGCATGCAACAACTCATTAATGACACAGAGTGAATTGGAGAAGTATCTATTAATCAACCGCTCAGACCTGGACAAAAAGTTTCATCCTCCGATAATATTAAAGAAGGGGTCCAAGCAAATTCAACAATGGGAGCAGGTTAGCCCTTATTGTATACCAAAGTTTCACGTCTCCATATGAATGAAAAATTCTCGAGCGAGACGTTAAGCAAGATACAATCAATAAATCAATATACCAAAGTTTCCAAACATTACAAAACATTAATAATATATCTGGTGTATAAAACACCTTTTCTCGTTACATTTATTAATTGCAGTATATCCGATTAAGTTTCCTTTAAAAATGTTATTTTGTACCATAAGTACGAATTCAATTTTTTAAAAATACGGATTAAGAATTTTGCTACAATAATCAATGTATATAACGATTTAGTTTGCCAATACAACCTATCATTGGATCAAATGCTGTCTGATGTGTTTCATGCCGATTGTTAGGCCGTTCGTGGCACACTGAATTTGATTACGGATAACCCCGTTTACCTGATCAAGATATAGGGCTCACGGCGGGTGTAACCGGTCGACAGGGGATTCTTACTCCTCCTAGGCACCTGATTCCACCTCTGGTGTGTCCAGGGGTCCGTGTTTGCCCAACTCTCTATTTTGTATTCCTTATAGGAGTTATGAGATTGATCACTGTTTCGGTATCTTCACCTTTCATGTACTAGTTTTATATGATAGGACTGGTTAACGAAACACTGGAAATTGACGACGGCTATACTAGGAGCTGTGTCTATATCGCTGATCATTGTCCTCGTGGCTGAGGTTGCGAAAATGTAAGTGTTTCAAGCATCAGTATTCGTTATCAATGTTGTTTCTTTTCAAATAGATAAGCAGTATTCAAGTATTTTTTCATTTTGAATTGATTAAACTTTGCTTTATTAATATCAGAGACAAACCTTCATAATGACCCTATGGTTTTGAATAAGCACTAGAAATATAAAAACAATTTTGAATGTTTTATATGCACAATTCATTTTTGTAGGCGGTATCGAAAGTTACAATAGGTGTACCCTTTCACATTGTCGGAATGCAGGGGATCGCCCACAGGACGTACACATACCTCATCAAACAGCACCAAGATTGCACCGCCTGCAATTTTTGCCTCTGAACTTGATCAAAGTTTATCTATGGCTCTTATCACATATGAAGCCCAAGTCTGATTGGGCGCAATTTGCATGTTTCTTCCTCTCGTAAATGCCACAATATTGTAGAATGTAAGTTACATGTACTTGGATTGTATGTGGTACAATGTTAAGCTTCCGGAACATTCTTAACAGTACAATTCGTAAATATGTCATATTTCCGGAACATTCTTACCAGTATAATTCGTGAATATGTCATATTTCCGAAACATTCTTACCAGTATAATTCGTGAAGATGTCATATTTTCGGAACATTCTTACCAGTATAATTCGTGAATATGTCATATTTCCGGAACATTCTTACCAGTTTAATTGGTGAAGATGTTATATTTTTGGAACATTCGTACCAGTATAATTCGCGAATATGTCATATTTCCGGAACATTCTTACCAGTATAATTCGTGAATATGTCATATTTCCGGAACATTTGTACCAGTATAATTCGTGAAGATGTCACCACTATATATACTACAAAGACGCATCAGAAAGAGAACGTGAAACTAAAGACAAAGTATTTATTTCAAAATATGAACCTTACTTAAATGCTACATAACTTGGTATTTCAAAGTATTAATATTTACTTCTTCCTGCATTTATGTAATATTACAATTTTACCGTGTTATTTTACCAACGTTTTATTACATGTATGATATATCCCAGTGAACTCAAAATAAAAGACACCACAGAGTCGTTCACTTCTACTTCGTACTTAGATATTTTATTGAATGTAGATATTAACGGCAAACTAACAACTCAACTTTATGACAAATGGGGTGATTTCAGCTTCTCCATCGTCAACTCCCATATTTATGTGCAATATTCCATTATCCCCTGCATATGATGTTTATATCACTCAACTGATTCGATACGCAAGAGTTTGTTCCGCTTATGGTCAGTTTTTAAATCGACAAACAAGTTGATGGTGCAGGGGTTCCAACAGTCTTCTTTAAAGTCAGCATTTTGCAAATGCTATGGTCGTTATAACGATCTAGTTTGTCAATACAACCTATCATTGGGTCAAATGCTGTCTGACGTGTTTCATACCGACTGTTAGGCCGTTCTTGGCACACTGATTTTGACGACGGATAACTCCGTTTACCTGATCAAGATATAGGGCTCACGGCGGGCGTGACTGGTCGACAGGGGACGCTTACTCCTCTTAGGCACCTGATCCCACCTCTGGTGTGTTCAGGGGTCTGTGTTTGCCCAACTATTTATTTTGTATTGCTTTTTATGGGATTTATGAGATTGATCACTGTTCTTTATCTTCACCTTTCAAACAAGCATAGATATATGAAATAAACAAACTTGCAGCAGATGTTAAGATGTCAAACTTCTGGTTTTACGTCATTTTTATCAAATTGAGAATTATATACGAGTTACGTTGCGATTGATTTTGAAAGTATTACACGAATGCCGATTTAGCTGGGGAAATAGGGCTCGTATCACATGTAAATGAAGTTCTAACATGGGTTATATATACACGTCAGCTTCTGAAGCTTTAACATAGATTTTACAGACATGTTAACAATGATGAACCTTGCATTAGATTTCCTGGTGAGAGACCAAAATTTAAAATAGTTTTGTTGGTAATGTTTGTCATAACATGAACCTGCCTTGGAGCTATTGATTTTGTGTAGCTGAATCGGATGAAACACAACTATTCTATATAGTTAGAAATATAAGTTCTACGATATATCAGAGAAATGTGAGCTGTATTGCATCTGTTAGGACCACCTCGACCAAGATCGATGTACTCAAACCTCACTGTACACATAAAGTATATGTATAACAGACTACAAAGAGTTTTATTGACAAGAAAATGTGGCATACCGACAGACAGACGAGATCACGTGCATGAACCCGATATTGTCCATTGAAAGTGTATCAAAACAATCTGAAAGTGTATCAAAACAATCTGAAAGTGTATCAAAACAATCTGAAAATGTATCAAAACAATCAAATTCGAGTTCATAGACAATAAAACATACATTGCAGATTAAGTGATTTGATGTATCTTATGTGAAAGATATTGAACCTAAGGTATACAAATGTATTTAATCATTCTGTAATTTGATGTCATGAAGGTAATATCAAGTTAGTAACAAGGATTAGCAATAAGAATAAAACAGCATATATTATCAACTTTCAGTGCAGATGTACTGTTATTTACTTTCAAAGAGATTATATCTAAGGTCATCGAATACGCAATTGGGTTTATTATAGAATGTTATTAAGAAGCATTAACAGGAGGTGTCAATTTAAACAAAATCAATCTTAGACATTTTGCATTTGAAATCGGCCGTTTTTGCAATAAAAATATATTTTCTCCTTAAATTGATTATTCTTTTTAAGAGTCTATCTATCAACCTATCTATCCTCAGTTTTGTGTCTAAATAAAAGGTCACTTAGACGAACAGGAACAGGATTTTGATGAAAATTATTATGTAGGTAATTAATGATAATTTCACTCGTATAAAACGAGGTTACAAAGCTTAATGTTCCGATTATTCTCCATTACTTTTATCTATTGGCGTCAACACATTGAATTTTGTTATTGTCCTATGCTAAGCTCGGACAGTTGACATTGCCTTTTCGGACGTTTTCAGGGACGGTTCTTGAGGTATTTTCTTGATAGCTCCGTTATCCGTCTCATAATCCATATTAACAACATCACAAAATGACGTCAGTCGGTCGACAGGGGATGCTTACTCCTCCTAGGCACCTGATCCCACCTCTTGTATATCCAGAGGTCCGTGTCTGTCCAACTCTCTATTTTGGTTATGAGATTGATCACTGTTCGTTATCTTCCTCCTGCTTTTTAGCGCATCACAAATAATTCTTCTATACATTTGACATCCTTTTTTATATAAATATTACAAATATATCCATAATTCAAATCTTCAATTACAAAAATCGTAAGTGGGCCGGCCATGCGCTCCCTCTGCGACTTTTTAAACCGCATTTCCCCCCATTTATTTTTACACATTCAAAACCAATTTACGTTGACTAGAAATTTCTTAACAAATACTTTGGTACATAGTACGTAGATCTAAAAATGACGAACTCGCCACTGTCCAAGTACTTTATGCACTGGCTACATGTACCTAACATGGCTACGCCAAAAAAAAAACAACAACAAAAAAAAACAAAAAAAAAAACAAAACAACAACAACCAAACAACCGGATTCACTTGAAGCTGCCAGTTTTCGGTTCGCATGGGGCTTTGTTGAATGTTTGAAGGTTTGTTTGGACACAAGTATAGTCGGAAAATATGTTAGGAATTTTTTATATTCGAAGTTAGAGGCATTTCATTCTGCGCCGTTAACTGAAGGTTTTCATAAGGGGTTGATTTGTAGCTCTCTGATCTGTCCCAATAGTTTCCCAGAGAACTTCATATCTACAGCTAATTATTTCATCAAATTCTATCGAAAAGTGAGCTTTTGTTTAGATCTGTGCAACTTATTTTACTCCTTGAATTTCAGTTAAGGAAGTTAACTCCAAAGCTTTTGAGTACAACTGCGCAGGATGTTACAACTAAGTATATAGTGGTTAAATATTGATCCCATTGGTGCAAACATATTACACATCTAATACTGAACCCTATCCAGTTGAATTTTTTTTATCCATTCAAAGTTTGAAAGCGTTTGACAGGGAGTATATTTTGTGGCGGAAGGATTGATTAATCAAAAAGTTCTAAATCTGTACGGTATTACAGTTTCTGTTTCATTCAATACATCTTCTATTTTTATACTCCTATACGTGAATTTCAGTTTTATGATTTATGATTCAAGAAGTTGAGACTTGGAACTAGTTCAAATGTTGTAATTTATTAATTTGGTTGATATATTTTTCCAAATAGAACGATTCTTTAAAAAGTTCAGATTAATTTCCTCGAAATGTTGTATAGAAATTCCGTATTTTCACCAATAATAAAAAAAAATTTGGTCTCTACCCCCACTTTTAAAGCTCCATTTTTAATTTAATGCAAGACCTAAAAATTATGTGAAATTTTAGAAATTTACATTACTTATAATATGTCTTTTTAAACTCTCAAATTTGATATCATGAATTTTCGTATATTAAGTGCAAAAAGTTCAGTATTTATTTCCATTACTAGCATTAAACTTTTTTATCTGTAGTGTTAGAAGACATGATTATGTATCTATTTTATGTAATGATTGATTTGTGTTGCTTACGTTGTGTTGACAAGAACAGACAAATCAAGTTTAATTGAATGTAAAACTTATACGGTACCAATTTTGATGCACCAGATGCGCATTTCGACAAATAATGTCTCTTCAGTGATGCTCAACCGAAATGTTTGAAATCCGAAATAACTATGAAGTTTTAGAGCTAAATATAGCCAAAAACAGCGTGCCAAAAAAAGTGGAGCCAAATTCGTCCAAGGATAAGAGCTATGCACGAGGGAAATAATCCTTAATTTTGAAATTAATTTCTAAATTTTATAACAGCAATTAAATATACATCCGTATTTTTAAGCTAGTAACGAAGTACTTAGCTACTGGGCAGTAGAGACCCTCGGGGACTAACAATCCACCAGCAGAGGTCTCGACCCAGGGGTCATAATGTAAAACTTATACGGTACCAATTTTGATGCACCAGATGCGCATTTCGACAAATAATGTCTCTTCAGTGATGCTCAACCAAAATGTTTGAAATCCGAAATAACTATAAAGTTTTAGAGCTAAATATAGCCAAAAACAACGTGCCAAAAAAAGTGGAGCCAAATTCGTCCAAGGATAAGAGCTATGCACGAGGGAGATAATCCTTAATTTTGAAATTAATTTCTAAATTTTATAACAGCAATTAAATATACATCCGTATTTTCAAGCTAGTAACGAAGTACTTAGCTACTGGGCTGTAGAGACCCTCGGGGACTAACAGTCCATCAGCAGAGGCCTCGACCCAGGGGTCATAATGTAAAACTTATGAATAAATCTTTAGTGCAAAAAGGTCATGTTTAGAACACTGTAGTTCAATAACAAAAGTTGCGACCCCAGTTTTTCTTTCAAATTTCGCAATTCTCCTTTAATGTAGAAATCAAAAATACATTTCCCAAAAAATTTGACATTACTGCAAATCTCAGGTGCAAACCTCTTTATGATGAAACATAAAATGAAAGACACAAAACCATCATTTAAAATTAAATCAAATATATTTGCCAAGGAAATGTTCGTTTCTCAACTAATAAAACGATATGTAATATGATCGCGTCAAACTGTTCATAGATGAGAGAGAGAGAGAGAGAGAGAGAGAGAGAGAGAGAGAGAGAGAGAGAGAGAGAGGTGTCTCTGCAGAGAGGCCAGATCTCAACAAAGAAAGAATTCCTTTAGGGAGATTTAAATTTCACAAGTTGGGTTTTAGATTTATTTCAATATTATTTATTATCAAATATAACACGCCTTTTCATTGGTTGAAAAATTAGTGGTATTTCGTATTTTAAAAAAAAACTCTTTTGGAAGTTTGAACTACTTCCTACTGAACTGTTGGGCATTCCTCTGAACTGTTGGGGATTCCTCTGAACTGTTGGGGATTCCTCTGAACTGTTGGGCATTCCTACTGAACTGTTGGGGATTCCTCTGAACTGTTGGGGATTCCTCTGAATTGTTCGTATTTATAGATCTCCTCATAGATCAGGAATCGTGAAAAGAAAACCTGAACGATTCAATCGATCTTGTTTCACTGACGTCTTCACAGAGAATATGTGGTTCACGGCAAACCTGTCAAAGCGTAACAGTTTTCGAAATTCATGTCTGACATTTCTAGAAATTCTGGTTGTTCTCAAAATAACACTGCACACTGCCTCAGAGCTGCTGCAATGCAAGCCCTTAACGACGACGGCATTTTATGTTCATGAGTGGACACCGGAATGAGGTTTCCGTAAGACCATCAAAAGGATTGCTTTAGAATATCACTGGTAAAACTCGCAAGACCCTTTCCAACAGTCACTCGTCCACCTGGAAGCCATGACAACATCCTATTCGTCTGGTCTCTGATCGCATCCCATATCATGCACATGTCCCACGTTTGCCGTCGGTACCGACATCGAACCATGGACTTAATGCCAGTTCCACTCAACAAAATTCCAGCAATGTTCGCAATACTATATAGGAGAAAAACTTATTCTCCAAAGTAGAAGAACCGGGGTTATTCATATTGATTCACAAGCATTCTCAAGTAGTTCAGATTCATGTTGTTTCAAATCAACTCCATGGGGGAAGGTTTGGGTCACTACACTATACAGATTCAAAAGTTTTAAATGGAAGTATATCAAGTATCTTCTCAAGAACCATAGCCTTTTTCATAGGATCATGGTTAGGATTGTAATCACATTACTTTGAATCATGGTCCCTGGCGGTAGGGAAGGACCACAATAGAGGATCAAAATTGAAATATATATTTTCAATAGTAACAAGGCCATTCTATAGTATATTGATATGCAAACTTTCCCAAGTTGTGTTGATTCAAGATTTTCCTTTTCAAATTATGGGCCCTAGGGTTAGGTTAAAATCGGAAATCAAATTTCACAAAATACATGAATTTATTGAAAAAACTTTTAAAACCCAAAATAGCAAGGGTATGTTCGTAATACTGAAGCATCCTATGTTGTAGGGATTCAAGCAGTGCTCGAGCTGGGCTTCGCCATTTTCGCCAATGGCAAATTTTTTTCAAAAATGGCGAAAAAAAATTGAAAGTGGCGAAAATCCCTTCTTGCAATAAATTGTATTTTTAATCCTTTGTCAGTGAAACATTATCGCCTGTTTGTTTATGCAGTCAAAATCTGTTTATTCAGTCAACGCGTGCGACCGGAAATCTCGCGTAGCTCCAGTGCACACAGACTGGTCACAGCCTCAGGTAATACGGGACTTTCGAGATACGGATCCACTCTGACTTTTATCGCGCGTTGAACGTAATTGTAGGGCATGTCACTTCCGGATTACAATAACAACAACGTAAACAAACATGGAATATTTCAATTGCTATCAATTTACTGCATTTAAATGCTATCTTTGAAAGAAAGGAATCACTACAACCATTTTATAAGATAATACAATTGATTATATTATGCGAGTCGGCGCGGGAAATAAATCTAGGGAATATCTTGAGGATATCGGTAAAACTTCACGCCTTGCATCCAATGGTACGCGTCTAAATGCGCCTTTTCCCTTCCATCTAATTTACACCCAGGTACTAAGCACCAATAATGACTTGGATCGTCATCGTGGGACTGCGCATAGCTCTTTACGGACCGTCTGTTAGCGAAACACCATATGTATCGATATCAACTTTGCCCTACAATTGATTATTATCACGTGACCGTGGTGTATAAACGTCAAATATAATCGGTCGTTACGGCATATCCCGAAAGTTCCGTATTTATGGCTGCAAAAAAGTCGGTGATTATGTAATAAAGTACATCGACAGCTGTTTACCCTGCTGTGGTCAATTGTTTAACATTTAAAGTCATTCATTATCGTGTTATCATCTCCACATTAACCAGAGAACCGACCGGTAATTAAATTGGCCGTATTATTGTGTAAAATGCATATATGAATACATCAATTGTTTGTTTTTGCGGCCGAACTCGTTGATTACAAGATTTTGATTTTGATGTGTTTGATTTTAGTTCGAATATTTCATAAACAATGCGGTCGGTCACCAGTGATATGGACATAGCAATTTTAATAAATAATTTTCTTTGAAGTTCGGTGCACAACAGTATAAAAATGCTAATCTCATAAGACTATGCACCCCATTCTATTTTGACAGTAAACTTGTAGCTTCTAACCCTAGTCAGTCTAAAATTAAAAAGAATATCTATGTTTGGCTTTACAGTCAACCCCACCTGCTCAAACATCTGATTCTGTCCAAATTGCAAAATCTTCCATACAAAAACGGAAATTTAATAGGGCTTTGATACGACTCTAAATTGGGCTTGATGTTTTGTGACATCTGCATTTCGGCCAATGTACACAATGTTTTCACTGAGGGGTGTAGCATCATGAAGTTTATATTTATATGATTTATTATCTGATTTCTGATTTCCATAATAGAATTTATCAAACAAATCAACTTCTTATCATTTCAGAAAGAAGTGTTTAAGTATGGTAGCTGGATATGATTAAGTAATGTAACTGATTCAAAATGTTAAAATAAGTGTAATGAATAAAATAATATATAATATGATGGAAATAATTGTAAAGCATGTGATTATTTGTGCCGCGCCACTCCCCGAAAAAGTGGCGAAAGGGAATTCTGGTCCAGTGGGAGCACTGGATTCAAGTTCGGTTAGGTAATGACCCCGAGGGGCTAGTCTAGGGTCATAATAAGAGGTCAAGATTTTGCGTGCGAATAAAAAAGGTAATGGTTTTTACAAAAATCTTCTGAAGAGTAGCAGATGCAATGGGACTCTGGTGAACCTTTTGATCCATGGTTGTCTTGTCTATAATTCGAACAGAGTTTGTATCAAGTGATAAATAAAATTACTTTTCTAATCTCAAGACTTCAGTAGGAAATAATAACCATTGTATCTCTAAGTAATACGTTTTAATTGTTCATTGAAAGACAAGAAATATCAGTTCACACTGTCACATTTGTTCAAAGTAAAATTGAATATTGAGTTTGTAATCACTGAGTGATCTAAATCTTCCGAAATATGAATACATCTTTTTATGGCCTTTTTGAAACTACAGTAGTATATAGATAAAACAATATTCAACTTAAGATTTGTAGATACTTAATAACAAAAGGTACACATATATTTGTTTTAGAACATGACATGACAACATTGGAATCATAAATACAACAACAGCGTCAGGTTTTCAAGGTGGCCTAAATCATACAAAGATTGACTTTTCACAGAACCAAAGCACAGGTTGTACAAAAATTCAAATGCAACACAAACAACGACAGCACGACTTTTTCTTCTCCTCCTGAGCAGGTGCTTCCTGGTGTCTAGTAAAACTTAGAAATACTTGTTCTAAAGTCGTCTGATGTACGGAATAGTCCTCAATATTGAACTGAGATTTCGCTCGCTCCATTTCACCAAAGACCCTACCAAGGGCTATGTTATTGTCCGGAATCTGAAAATGCACGTATCCTTGGTGATCGTCAAAGATCGTGCTGTCCGGAAAAGTGGATTTTACAAAGTTCTTAACAGGTTCTGATGGCGTCGTGGTACCGTCTTTAGACAGGCCTAGTCTAGCAATGAGAGTGTACCCATGACCAAATTTGTTCTTTAGATGTTGTGGACTTCCAAAACAAACAAACCTCCCATTGACCATGATCACTATCTTTGTGCACAAAGCGTCACATTCTTCCATGCTGTAGTGTGGATAGATAATGATGCGTTAAGAAAAGAATTTAGTAGAGCAGTCATTCTTCATTTCATTCTTATATCAACAGTTATGCAAGTATAATGTTCAACATTTGAATTCAGTAATATGTAATATTTTCATTGAATTTCAAGAAAGTGATACGGTATTTTGATCAATTTAATTAACTTTGTATAAATTAATCCCCCCTTTCTCTCAATACTCTACCTATGAGAAGTAAGGATGAGGGTCCGTCCACTTGCGCGGACCTCTGAGAGAACATTCCAGAGCTGACGTCTGGCCGCTGGGTCCATCCCTGTCGTTGGCTCATCGAGAAGAATAAAAGGAGGATCACCAATGAGAGCAATGGCTGTGCTTAACTTCCTCTTGTTACCACCACTGCAAGATAGTGTAACATAGTGACTCTGTTCAAAGGCAAATCTTAAAAGTTTCGTTGTAAATATTAAGTTCTTTAGAAGGACTGGATAAAAATGTTTGTATGATCTGTGTAGAAATACAAATATTTGTATGGTCTGTGTAGAAATACAAATGTTTGTATGATCTGTGTAGAAATACAAATGTTTGTATGATTGCTGTAGAAATACAAATGTTTGTATGATCTGTGTAGAAATACAAATGTGTGTATGATCTGTGTAGAAATACAAATATTTGTATGATCTGTGTAGAAATACAAATGTGTGTATGATCTGTGTAGAAATACAAATGTTTGTATGATTGCTGTAGAAATACAAATGTTTGTATGATCTGTGTAGAAATACAAATGTGTGTATGATCTGTGTAGAAATACAAATGTTTGTATGATCTGTGTAGAAATACAAATGTTTGTATGATTGCTGTAGAAATACAAATGTTTGTATGATCGCTGTAGAAATACAAATGTTTGTATGATCTGTGTAGAAATACAAATGTTTGTATGATCTGTGTAGAAATACAAATGTTTGTATGATCTGTGTAGAAATACAAATGTTTGTATGATCGCTGTAGAAATACAAATGTTTGTATGATCTGTGTAGAAATACAAATGTGTGTATGATCTGTGTAGAAATACAAATGTTTGTATGATCTGTGTAGAAATACAAATGTTTGTATGGTCACTGTAGAAATACAAATGCAAAGGTTGACCAGCATCAATTTATGTGTCACAATTTCACGTTTCTCAGATGATTATGCACCTGTATGTTCCACACTGCCTGTCAGCATACTTCCTCAGCATCATGGTGTCCAGCAATTCATTGACTACACTTTTGATCTGAGATTCCTCGATGCCTCTTAGTCTGGCGTACATTGTTAGCGTCTCCCGTCCTGTCATCTGATCAATGAGGGCGTCAAACTGCGGGCAATACCCCAGGTTTTGTTGTACCTTTGAAAGTAGAAACCAATGTCTTAACATGATTTGATTACTAATTCGTTTTATCACAAATAAAGAAATTGGAACCAAATATTTTCCCCTTTAAATCCACAATGTTGATCACTCGTGAATTCAAATAGCAATACATACCATTTTGAGATCCGCTTTGACGTCATAGCCATTAAGGTATGCGTTCCCACCAGTTACTATTTCGTCACCAGTCAACATCTTAAATGTGGACGTTTTACCTGCCCCATTCTGCCCCAATAGACCGAAACACTCCTGTCGGGGCACACCTACGCACACCTCTTTCACAGCGGTATAGTCCCCGTACGTCTTGCTGAGGTTCCGCAAAAGGAGCGAGTCTGATTTAAGAAGACTGTCAATGGAGGTCTTATTGATGCGGAGTTTTTCTTCTTCGACGTCGTCGTCACGAGGAATCGCATCGTTGACGCTGGCTTCTGATGACACAGAGACGGGGCCGCGGTTGAATATCATGTAACGGATGCGATTTATGATGCCGAATTCAACTAGGAACACGAGGATCAAGTAAAAAAATCCTTGTGCTGCCATGAAGACGAAATATTTTCCTACACCGGGGATGTCCCATGCCAGGTAATTCGTTTCAAAGATTAAGCAATTTTCTGTACATATATCTGAAAGAAATAACAGTGTGAATATTTAGGTAAACGCCGATAAAATAGGGAATTATCAAAACTTAATTTGACGCATTTTTTGACATATTACTGATTTATAATTCATGGGATTAGAATATTCTTGGATTTTATGGTTACCCATATCCCAAGAATTTAAAACTTCCACGAAATGTAGAATTTATAAAAAAAATTCATTGCACACAAACGCAAAAATATTATATTCCAAAGTAACTGTAAAATCTGGACAATACACGAACATTGTGCCCAACGACTGGAATAATGTTTTAATATACTAGAATCGTATCAAATCAAACAGTGAAGCACAACAAACACCGTTATAACATGCCTTACGTACCTCTACAACACGATGTAATCGGTGGCTTTGAAAGGGAACATACGAACTCATACTGCAGTTTCGTGCACGTGTCGATGTATTCGTAATTCACATACATGTTCATCAAAGTCTGACCCAAGCAGTAATTTGGGAGGAATATTGTGAACAACCAATCAAACGCGTCCGATATGTCCGAGGAAATTCCGAGGTCTGGAACTCTGAGAGTGAAAACAGCCATTATCGTAGCTAAACCTGCAGAAATCCAAAGAGAAAAAATGTGTTATCATTGCATCTTATGTTAAATATAGCATTGCATCTTTTACTTTCATGTAGATAATGACATTCTATAAAAAAAAACAAAAAACAACCCACAAACCTGTGAGAATGTTGAGCAAACTTCCAGCCACCATTCCCGAAGCTGGCGTCTTAAACAGATAGTAGAATATATATACAAATGGCATGCACGCCCAACCATATAAGAAAAACATGGCATAAATTAAACCAAGGCGGTTATCCCCGGTGTAGGCCTGAGTCTGGAAAGCGGCGAAGCACACCATAATAAGAAGAATGGGGATCTGGTAGTTCAGCAGATCCCAGGTCAGGTTTGACATCCAGTAGGCATATGAACTCACACCGCTCACCTTTTGGAGGTGTTTTGCTCCAGTTATCTTTTCTTTGATCAGGAATATGATAAAACTTGTAGACAGGAAAGCTAACCCGAACAACATACAGAAAGCGATGGTAAAACCGGTTCCTCTGGTTGCGTATCCAAGACCACGGCTTGTGTCATTCAATGGTCTTGGGAAAGGATAATTAGTGGTCTGAATTGAATGGTTTTCACTGGTATAATGTTTTAGTAAAGCGTCCATCGTGAGTGCCAAGCTTATTGGTCTTGAGTGTAGTGGGTCACCGTTGAAATATGAGGTAATGTTACCCGAACTTGCTGCACTCTCTATATTGAACACACTTCCAACAATGTAATTGCGTTTGAAATTGGCTTCTCCAACTTGCTTGTTTTTATTGATGATGAAGTTGTCAAAATCAGTGGATACCTGGTTATCTTCCAAAACTCCGTAACCTTTAGAAGTTATCAATTTTTTGTAACTATTCGCCATAGATCTGCTCTCGGGAAATACAGACTTTGAAGCATACAACGCAACACTGTTTGGGAAAGGTTTCAAGTTCAGTAATAGGGAAGGTTCGTCCTCTTGCTTTGGTAAAGCTTTCTCCACGGTAAGGGCCAGGATAGTGAAGATCACAGGAACCAGAAGCTGCACCAATGTCACTGTTCTGTTTCTCCACGTGTGGGTTGCTTTCTTCACAAACATGCTGAAAAACTGCTGCAGAGCTAATGTTGATTGGGTATTTTTCTTCAGACCAGTATTGAATCCTTCAATGATATCAATTAAAACCAATGATAAAAAACAAACAATATTTATTTTTCACTCAATTCTTTTATGCATTGCTGAGAACACATCTTGACCAAGTTTGTTTATACATTTTCGCAATTTTATAATGCACTGAAGAAATTTTGCTAAGTAGAATTTATATCATACCTATAAATGTATCGCCACTCGCCACCTTTAGATTTTCGACTAAACCATTCTTTGTTTTGTTTGCTGTTCCATTAGTAACACCGTTGGCTATATCACTAGTACTGCTGAAAGTGGGGTTGTCATGAGCCTGAGATGTCTTAGAGGGGATGTGCATTTCTTCCTCTGTCCTCTGACTGCTTTCCCCAACCCTACAATTCGTTTGGTATGTAACATTGAGATGAAAAATACTTAACTATTGAAAAACCTTTTCTATACCACCTGCTTCATTCAGAAGTCGCCGACAATCAAAATATGCGTAGTATCGTAGTATACTAGAGTTTCTATATTTTCGGTCCATAATATATCTATTATTACAAGGCTAGAAATCATTACAATCATTAATAAAAAACAAACACTTACTTAAGAAATACCTCCTCCATCGTGGTGGCAGACGTTCCAAAACTCGATATTTTCAGCTCAGACTTTCTTTTCTCAACTTCAATGAAAAGTTCCTCGAATTTATGAGATTCGTTGAAAGGCAGAATATAAGACAACTCCGCGCTGATGTCACTTTCAATTTCAGCCGCTGGAATGTGCTGCTTGATTACTTTAGTAACAGACGAGACGTCGCACTCTTTGTCCTTGACCATAACAAGGTGATATCCAGCACCTGTAATTACCGTTCATGAGTTATGAGATTGATCACTGTTCGTTATCTTTATCTTTATAGGAGTTATGAGATTGATCACTGTTCGTTATCTTCACCTTTAGAGGAGTTATGAGATTGATCACTGTTCGTTATCTTCACCTTTAGAGGAGTTATGAGATTGATCACTGTTCGTTATCTTCAATTTACCTTGAAGCTCTATATGTTGTTTATGTTTTGGGATGACAGATTCTTAATTAAAAACACATAATTGCACATTTTCTTTAAGTTGAATTTCTGTCTGATTGGTGAGACCAACGTCAAATGTTTAGACACTGTGTGAGGGGAAATCATTTATCATTACATGCAGACTAAGAATGCAAATGTGTTCGTAGATCATATCATGAAGAATAATTTACCGTACAACTTTTTCAGAAACAAAGATGTTCCACAGCACTTGACGACACCTTCCGCCATAATGGCGATGCGGTCCCCAAGAAGATCTGCCTCGTCCATGAAATGAGTGGAGAGAATTATGGTTCTGTGTTCCCTAAATTTCTGTAAAATTTCCCATGTTTGACGCCGAGCCGCTGGGTCCATACCTGATGTCGGTTCATCCAGGATAACGACCTTAATGTATTCACATTGTACTTATGCACACTTCTCACAACCCAATTGTAAATACTTTTTTCAACAAAAGTATCAAATACCATTGCTAATAAGTTATAAAAGCATTTTGTGTTTCTCATTTGAACGTGAATTTACCTTTGACCCGGAAATCAGTGCTATTCCCACAGACAATTTTCGTTTTTGGCCACCAGATAGGGTCATAGAGAAATTGTTCCGCTTCGCTTCCAGACCCAGAACGTGTATCATTTCGTTCACCTCTTGATTGACATCTTTACTTGGACAACCCTTTAACTAATTATAAGATTTTATAATTTGATAATAAATGATTCATTAAAATATCTTAATAATAAAATGAAAAATTATGATTCAGTTGATTCTTT
This sequence comes from Ostrea edulis, assembly GCF_947568905.1. Classification (NCBI taxonomy): domain Eukaryota; kingdom Metazoa; phylum Mollusca; class Bivalvia; order Ostreida; family Ostreidae; genus Ostrea; species Ostrea edulis. The sequence continues at coordinate 72,125,518 of NC_079170.1, forward strand.
TTGTAAACCAAGAACACCTGTTTCATTTGAAAAACAAGAGGTCCATGGGTCACATCGCTCTCAAGCAAAACCATCATAATACAATCCACTGGGTTCAGTAAAAAAAACCTTTTCAAAGGTAACGACTAAAAACTATCAAACTTTATTACTCGTATTAATAGGGCATGGACACGATTTGAGCTAACATTTTCAAATTTTCTTTTCTCCATTTTTATTATTTACAATGCTTAACTAAAGTATTTCTAATCGTAAACCAAAATTTGAATATCAATTGTTGAGTTACGAGTGAGATACAGCACTCATAATTCCTAGTTATGTAAACAAGGCTCGTGTCACGTTTTTGTTTATATATAGATTGCTCAATAGAAAATATCATGTTTAAAACAAAATAAGATGTGCCAAACACTAGAAGCTGTTTAATTGTGTTAAGAATTAACTTGTAATTTGAAAAACCTGCTTTAAACAAAACTTTTACTAGCATAGAATTGTGAGCTCTGTATCTCCCATGTACCTCGACAACGGACTCTCAAATTTTTGCTGACCATTAGAAATACTGTATCGGGGCATTTTACACATTAAAAATGGAAAAATAAAATTTTAAAATTTTCATCTCAAACCGTGTCCATGTCCCTTTAGAATTGACCACAAATTCATCAAATATCATATGCCCGTGTAGACGTTTATGACCTTTCATATTAACAAATGTCATATAAGGATGCTTTGTGCCATTAAGTTTGGTTCCCCCCACATGTAAAACTTTGGTCCCCTATTGTGGCCCACCCTAATCCAATGGGTCATGATTTTTACAAACTTAAATCTCCAGTTTGTCAGGAAGCTTTCAAGTAAATTTAAGCTTTTCTGGCCCAATGGTTCTTAGGAAGATTTAAATACCCCACTCTATTTTTGCATTTTTGTGATAATCTCCCCTTTGATGGGGGCATGGCCCTTCATTTGAACAAACTTAGATAATCTTCACTTAAGCAGAATTTGCATCCAAATTGATTGAAATTGGCCGAGTGGTTCTGGAGAAGAAGATTTTCCTATATATCTGCATGTAAAATTTTGATACACTATTGTGGCCCCATCCTACCCCGGGGATCATGATCAAAACAAATTTGAATCTACTCTATACCAGGAAGTTTGCAGACAAATCTCCACTCTTCTGGCTCAGTGGTTCTTCAGAGGAGGATTATTAAAAAAATCTTTATAAATTCGCATGTATAACTTTGATCACCTATTGTGGCTCCAACATACACCTGGGGTTTTTGATTTTAACAAACTTGAATTTCCACTATGTCAGGAAGCTTTCATGTAAATTTCAGCTTTTCTGGCCCAATGGTTCTTGAGAGGCAGATTTTTATTTGAACCCATCACATTTTTGCAATTATCTTCCCCTTTGAAAGGAACATAGTCCTTCATTTGAACAAACTTCAATGCCCTTTACTCAAAGATGCTTTGTGCAAAGTTTGGTTGAAATTGGCTAAGTGTTGCTGGAGAAGAGATAAAAATGTGAGAAGTTTACGACGACAACGACGGACAACGGAATGTTTCGATCAGAAAAGCTCACGCTAAGAGAGAAATATGATTTTCATTATTTAACGTGGAGATTTTGAATAGATAACGAATTTCAATAAACATATGTGTATACATGTATATATACCTCTGCAAAGAATCTCAGATGTTCCTCAACAGTCAGGGTATCAAACAGAATGTTATGCTGAGGACACAGGCCGAGCTCCTTCCTCACATTTTTAATGTCTTCACATATATCATAACCGTTGACAGTCGCCGTTCCAGACGTTGGGGGCAGAAAACCTGATATAAGACGTACATGTAAACCAGGGCCAATCAAAACGCTAGAAATTTATTTTGAATAGCATTACCTCCAAGGATAGAAGTATTGCAGATTCCTTATCTTATCAAATCGCGAGAACATAAATTCGCAAGTGCTCTGTTGATCAAGACTTTTGACACGTATTTCAGCAATAAAAAAAAATAAAAGCGAATAATTTTATTTCGCAAGTGATACTTTTCGCGAAATTGCATTAAAGTAAATTCATCGCGAATATCTATGAATCTACAGTATTACTTTTAAACTTGGCAGTACTATATACAAAGATGTTTTCTCCTCGTCTTATTTTCTCCCATTGCGTCCATATGACTGAATTGGATGATCAAATTCAAAACTAGATAAATGTAAACGTTAGCTTCGGTTAATGCATTATATGGTCCTGTTTTTTCATGTATAATCGAATTTAGGCTTCAGTTAAAATTCAGCTTAATTATGAAATACACTTCATTCTTATACCTGATGAAATCAGCGTGGCTTCGTATTAAATATGACAAAATTATCTTGACTTTAATGAACGACCTTGACCTTTATCATTCACTTAGCCTTGATCATGCAATTTCTCTTCAACAACATACATCTTGTTTACTTCAAAATCACGACTAAGGTTACAGTTGCAGATATACAAGGAGAAACACAGATAAAAAATTCTTATACGAAGAACCAAGATAAATTACAAATATAGATATTAACCGATTACGTAGAAATTTCTTCTGAAATAGTCTCATCCCTCTCATACACTTCTATTCCTTAGATTTTGATGATAACGGGTGGAATTTATTTGAAAACTAACATGGTCAGATAAGGCCGTTTATGGACCTAGTCGTTTACTCATGTTCACCATATTGTAGGATATCACTGGGTTTTTTATATTTGAAATGGGACGAAAATTATTTTTCAATGTACCTAAGCAAAAAGAATTGAAGGTAAAAAAAAAACAACCTATCCTAAATACAACATCTATATTTTGACGACCAGCAATATACCGGTGCGTATGATTTACAAGCATATGTAAGTTTGTCAATATTTCTTAAAGATAAATGCTGGTCTAAATATACTTGTTGCATTAGAAGTAGTTTTCAAAATACGTTCAAAATATCCCTGAATAGAAATCTCTCATGTTTTGAAAAAAGAAAATCCAGAACATTTAAAATAAAAATTGAATACATCCCCATTAAAAATATTCTTACCTGTCAACATTGACATAGTTGTTGTTTTGCCAGCGCCATTATGACCTAGAAGAGCTGTGATTTGACCTTCAAAAATGTTCAGCATTGTGTCCTCCACTGCGACTTTCTTTTTCTTTCCGCTTCCAAACTCCTGATGAAGAGATGCATGTTTATTTAGTGTGACGTCTAACGCCCCAGCGAGAAGTGTTTAATGTAAAACTTATATGGTACTAATTCCGCTTCCAAACTCCTGATGAAGAGATGTATGTTTATTTAGTAAGTCTAACGCCCCAGCGAGAAGTGTTTAATGTAAAACTTATACGGTACTAATTCCACTTCCAAACTCCTGATGAAGAGATGTATGTTTATTTAGTGTGACGTCTAACGCCCCAGCGAGAAGTGTTTAATGGAAAACTTATACGGTACTAATTCCGCTTCCAAACTCCTGATGAAGAGATGTATGTTTATTTAGTGTGACGTCTAACGCCCCAGCGAGAAGTGTTTAATGGAAAACTTATACGGTACTAATTCCGCTTCCAAACTCCTGATGAAGAGATGTATGTTTATTTAGTGTGACGTCTAACGCCCCAGCGAGAAGTGTTTAATGTAAAACTTATACGGTACTAATTCCGCTTCCAAACTCCTGATGAAGAGATGTATGTTTATTTAGTATGAAGTCTAACGCCCCAGCGAGAAGTGTTTAATGTAAAACTTATACGGTACTAATTCTGCTTCCAAACTCCTGATGAAGAGATGTATGTTTATTTAGTGTGAAGTCTAACGCCCCAGCGAGAAGTGTTTAATGTAAAACTTATACGGTACTAATTCCGCTTCCAAACTCCTGATGAAGAGATGTATGTTTATTTAGTGTGACGTCTAACGCCCCAGCGAGAAGTGTTTAATGTAAAACTTATACGGTACTAATTTTGATGCACCAGATGCGCATTTCGACAAATAATTTCTCTTAAGTGATCCAATTTGAAACCCTTTAAGGGGCGAGATCAACAGTTTAATGTCTGACAAAAAAACTAACTTCACATAGTTTTTACCCCCTTTAAAACTAAATATAATGAATGATGAAACTGATCGATTAACAAGCAAAACCATACGATTATAAATAGCATTCTGTATACCTTTTCTACTGTTTATTTACAAACAAATGAAAGTGTACATAAAACTATAAAATGTTCATTAAAATGTAATATTATCATGTTTTTAACAGTCGCTTGTCTTTTTTTTCTTTATCCACTGATCACTTTTTAACTCCTCCCCCTAACTATTTGAATTTAGATTTTTATCCGACATTGATCTTTTGATCTTGCCCCTAAGATCACCTCGGCCCTATTTCAGGGCAGTTTTTTTTTTTAAAAACCTGAACTGTTAATCAGAATTATTCAAATTAGTTGATGTGTTCAATTAAAGCTAAGAACATTGCATGCATGAAAAAACACCATTTAAACTTTTTTTGAATTTCACATTTTAAATAAAATAGTGATGTATTTGTAAATGTTATGATACCATTTTAAATCAGATACTGTACAACACTAGTTAGGTTTGGTCAATTTAACTTGTAAAAAGATTTTTTTGTGACAGACTTTGGGTAATTCAAATATACAGATGAAAGGCGAAGATAATGAACAGTGATCAATCTCATAGCTCCTATAAAGGTGAAGATAACAAACAGTGATCAATCTCATAACTCCTAAAAAGGTGAAGATAATGAACAGTGATTAATCTCATAACTCCTAGAAAGCTGAAAATAACGAACAGTGATCAATCTCATAACTCCCATAAAGGTGAAGATAACAAACAGTGATCAATCTCAGAGATATTCACACAAAAAGATGAAACTTCAAATTACATTATTGCCTTTCAAAATCATTTTCTTGTAGTTACATGTATCTTTGAGAAGGAGCATCAGATTTCTCCGTTTCTCTATTTCTAAGAAATGAAACCCAAGTGTGAATCTTGTGACCGTATGTTGGCAGGATTAAAAGTTCACCAAGTAAACCGTATGTTAGTAGTATTAAAAGTTAATCAGGTGAACCGTATGTTGGTAGTATTAAAAGTTAATCAGGTGAACCGTATGTTGGTAGTATTAAAAGTTAATCAGGTAAACCGTATGTTAGTAGTATCAAAAGTTAACCAAGTAAATCGTATGTTGGTAGTATTAAAAGTTCACCAAGTAAACCGTATGTTGGTAGTATTAAAAGTTCACCAAGTAAACCGTATGTTGGTAGTATTAAAAGTTAATCAGGTAAACCGTATGTTAGTAGTATTAAAAGTTCACCAAGTAAATCGTATGTTGGTAGTATTAAAAGTTCACCAAGTAAACCGTATGTTGGTAGTATTAAAAGTTCACCAAGTAAACCGTATGTTGGTAGTATTAAAAGTTCACCAAGTAAACCGTATGTTGGTAGTATTAAAAGTTAATCAGGTAAACCGTATGTTAGTAGTATTAAAAGTTAACCAAGTAAATCGTATGTTGGTAGTATTAAAAGTTAACCAAGTAAACCGTATGTTGGTAGTATTAAAAGTTAATCAGGTAAACCGTATGTTAGTAGTATTAAAAGTTCACCAAGTAAACCGTATGTTGGTAGTATTAAAAGTTAATCAGGTAAACCGTATGTTGGTAGTATTAAAAGTTAATCAGGTAAACCGTATGTTGGTAGTATTCAAAGCTAATCAGGTAAACCGTATGCTGGTAGGATTTGTTGACAATGCGATAAATCAATGCAGTGATAAACCTAAGGGTATGTGGAAAAGATTAAAGCAATTTCTACCATCTAAATCTGCAGGCGTATCAGCATCCTACCTAGAAATTGATGGCGAAGTAATTTCAGACTCCTATAAAATTTCAATGCCTTCAATGATTTCTTTTGTGGCATAGGTCATAAATTTGCGACAAATTTTGATGATTCGCTCCTGAAAATTGAACAACTAATGCCGAAAGGCTCATTTACAATTCCAAATGTATCTATAGAATTTTTGAAAAAAGAAATTAAAAGCATGTCAAGTTCAAAAGCTACAGGTATGGATGAAATTTCTGTAAAATTACTGAAAGTGAGTATTGATGTTGTAGCTGACATAATGTGTTTCATCATGAATTTCTCTATACAGGAGGGTGACGTTGTAAATGAATGGAAAAAAGCTAGAGTTACCCCGCTTTTCAAATCTGGGGATAATTTCCATGTTAATAATTATAGACCGGTATCTGTTTTACTTATCATAAGTAAAATTATGTAAAGACATGTTTTTAACACTATTAACGAGTATTTTAATGCAAACAATCTTTTAACAGAGCATCAATCAGGTTTCAGACCAAAGCATTCTTGCGAAACTGCTTTTCATAATATCATTGACAAATGGCTTGAGAACATTGATAAAGGGAAACTTACAGGTGTACATTTTATTGATTGAAGCAAAGCATTTGACACAGTTAATCATGATGTATTGATGCACAAACTTTTATCTTATGGTATCTGTGAAAAAACTTTTAAATGCTTTCATTCTTATCTATATGAAAGATCGCAATGTGTCAAATGGAAAGGGGCCATCTCAAAGGAAAAAATGTTACCATAATGTTACTTATACGGTACCAATTTTGATGCACCAGATGCGCATTTTGACAAATAATGTCTCTTCAGTGATGCTCAACCGAAATGTTTGAAATCTGAAATAACAATGAAGTTTTAGAGCTATTTTAAGGGAAAATAGAGTGCCAAAAAAGTGGAGTCAAATTCGTCTAAGGATAAGAGCTAAGCGTGAGGGAGATAATACTTAATTTTGAAATGAATTTCTAAATTTTATAACAGCAATTAAATATACATCCGTATTTTCAAGCTAGTAACGAAGTACTTAGCTACTGGGCTGTAGAGACCCTCGGGGACTAACAGTCCACCAGCAGAGGCCTCGACCCAGGGGACATAATGTAAAACTTATACGGTACCAATTTTGATGCACCAGATGCGCATTTCGACAAATAATGTCTCTTCAGTGATGCTCAACCGAAATGTTTGAAATCCGAAATAACAATCGGAGTCCCTCGGGGTTCTATAATGGGTCCTCTGTTTTTTATTCTGTTTGTAAATGACTACACAACATATCTCAAGCACTCTACAGTCAATATATATGCAGATGATACCACGCAAGATGTTTCTGATAAATCTTTAGATGTAATTGAAAAAAAATTAAAGGATGATCTTATAAATTCTATGGAATGGACAATAAATTTAAAGAAAACACAATGTAATTTAATAGGAACGTCACAGAAATTATCGAAATGTAGAAACCTTTGTATTAATGTTGGTGAAATTTTTATAGAAAATGTCAAATGTGCCAAACTTTTAGGTGTTTACATCGATGAATGTCTTACGTGGTCTTATCACACAGATGCCTTATGTAAAAAACTTAGTCAGAAACTAAGTGTTTTAAGGAGATTGAGTACTTTTATTTCAAAGGAGGCACTACTCAAAATTTACAATACTATTGGTTTTCCTCATTTTAATTATTGTTGTACAGTATGGCAGAATACAAAGAACAAGATAAATATTAATAGACTTTTTAAATTACAAAAGAGGACAACAAGGATAATTTTACATATCAAAGTACCTCATTCAGTGTCAACTTCTTGCATGCTATTATATTTGAGATGGATGCCTTTGATTGACTATTTTATATATAGAAAGATTATTCTTATGTTTAAAGTTTTACATCATATCACTCCAGAGTATTTACATGTTTTTAGATTTGTGGATGAGGTAAACACAAGAAATACAAGACAGAGCTCTACAACTTTTATTTATGTTACAAGAGCCAAAACAGAATATTTTAGAAGATCTTTTATCATTTCAGCAGCAATTTTATGGAACTCGTTACCAGATTTTATAAGAAAATGTACAACTACCACATCTTGAAATCAGCCTATCTAAAACATAATTTTGACCCTCAATGATACTCGTATGTTTATTGTCTCTTTTCATTTAGTTATTATCTGTATGTATATAAATTGTGATATTTCCATGTTTTGAGATATATATGTTCTCGATATGTATATATGTTATAGACAGGACCACAATGTAAACTAGTTTATACAACTAACTGTGCAATCCTGTATAAATAAAGGATATTATTATTATTAAAAGTTAATCAGGTAAACCGTATGTTGGTAGTATTAAAAGTTAATCAGGTGAACCGTATGTTGGCAGGATTAAACGTTAAGCAAGTAAACCGTATGTTGGTAGGATTAAAAGTTAAGCAAGTAAACCGTATGTTGGTAGGATTAAAAGTTAATCGGGTAAACCGTATGTTGGTAAGATTAAAAGCTAATCAGGTAAACCGTATGTTGGTAGTATTAAAAGCTAATCAAGTAAACGGTATTTAGATCTTCATAGCGAATACATCTGACAACGGAAAAGTAAACTTTCGCCACACTAACCTCATTAGATATTTTGACAAAATCCCCAGTTCAATGGCACTAGTTCTTTATGTTTATGTTTTGAACTCAGAACTATACTGTACTGAATTTATTTTGTATGGGCAGATTAAGGAAGCTCAGTCGATTGATCACAACTTTCATTTCATTTCTAATATTGAGGGTGGTCACTTCCTACATGGATGTTAGAGTCAAAAAGTTTTATGATTCTCAGATTGATCGCTGTACGTTTGAGCTACCGTCTTTGTAAGACGCGAAGAAAGTATGCATGAAGCGGGGAGTGCATGATAGAATAACACAGCCTTGCCTTTCTTAGATGATTAATGCTAATCCCCACAGATAATGCATTAGGGTCTCTTTCAAAGTACTTGGGGTCGAGATTCCCGGTATCACTTGATAAAGATAATCCCTGTTTTGTGCCACACCAGTAGTTTTTCTGAAAAAGATGAAAAGGGACTTCTGGGTCGTAATTCAGTACCGTAACAAAGATTTTCAATAATTCTGATGAAAATGTATTGTGACAAAAATCTAAACATGCATTGTTTAACTCTGACGATGAAATTATTCTTGGAAAATTTCGCATTGCTAGTTTTATGAATGAATAAAACGACCCTATTATTCGTCCTCACCGATATAGGAAAATACCACGGCTGTGGAACCCCATATTCTCCTGGAAATACACCATCTACATACCACGTGATTAAGAGGTAAATACCGCTTGATCCTAACAGCATCAACATGGCGTCTAGCAATGAAAAATTGTCGTCCACAGTCGCAGGCTGCGCAAAATTATCCCACTGAGCGCCATAGCCTATGAAATAAGAAATGCATGGTTAGTTTGAATAATGCAGAAATGTCTCGCTATCTAAATGATTTTCCAAAATGCATGTACCTACCTGTTCCTTCGTATAATCCGATGGAGTTTATGCCAAATGCCATTGCCATGTTGTTAAGAATGCAGACGCCGAGTTTCTCCGACCTTGACATCGTCTCGTATCGGTTTTGGAGAAAGAAATATGGAACATATGTGCAGAAGTAGCCTATTCCACTGGCGAAAGCACCCGAGTTAGCTGGAATAGAAACCCAAACCCAAATTTGTCACTAAAGCAGATGTTCAATTAACATGATTTGCCATTTACATGTACATGTATAGGAAAATATGTACAGGTGTTTTCCTTGCATGTATCACTTATCTCCCCTTGAGAATATAATCGTTTACAAATAGAAAATTGTTAATACATGTACACGCGTATAATAACACAATTATATATATATATATATATATATATATATATATATATATATAAAACTCTAAACACTTTGTAGAAATATTTCGACCGTGTTACCGGTCTTCTTCAATCGTGTTTATCTCTCATAGCAACGTAACGCACGACTACTTACACGAAAGTACTATGACGTCACAGTAAGTATAATAAACGTCAAAGTATATATATATATATATATATATATATATATATATATAATAATAAAAGTCAAGAAACACAAAACTCGAATAACATTTCACTGTTAGCGCTTTCGGCTTTAATGCCTCTTCAGACGGTTATAAAATGAAATAATATTGCTAAGTAACGTCAACATATCACGACGTAAGTAATTGTCCTTTGTGACGTCATAATAAATTACACTGGTAGCGGTATAATACACACAATATTAGACAAAACTTGGAAATCAATTACAGAGTTCAGTTCAATGTAGTTTCAATTTTACACAGTTATTTTCCATTAAGTTTGGGATTAAACAATTTTATAAAGTATCCCTCCTTTGTAACTCTGGAAATTTCGCAGTCATTATACATTTTATAAAATGGAAATATGTTGAAATCTCCATGACCACAATTGGCAAAATGTTCGGAACATGGCGAATTTCTGATACTTGGATCGCGAATTTGCTGCTTGTGGACGAGCACACGGGCGTTGAGTTTGTTGGTTTGTCCGAGGAATACTTTATAAAATTGAAACTACATTGAACTGAACTCTGTAATTGATTTCCAAGTTTTGTCTAATATTGTGTGTATTATACCGCTACCAGTGTAATTTATTATGACGTCACAAAGGACAATTACTTACGTCGTGATATGTTGACGTTACTTAGCAATATTATTTCATTTTATAACCGTCTGAAGAAGCATTAAAGCCGAAAGCGCTAACAGTGAAATGTTATTCGAGTTTTGTGTTTCTTGACTTTTATTATTGGATGTATTTACTGTATTAAATACCGAATTCTTTATTTACAAACTATATATATATATATATATATATATATATATATATATATATATATATATATATAATAAAAATAAAGAAAAATGAGAACGCCGAAAATAACTCAACCGGTATCATTTTCAATTTTCAAGAGTATATACATATACTAGTAATTAATATGTCAGTTTATATGACGTATGTTTGGTTGGTGGTATGCTGTTTTAACATCCCTTTCCAGAATTTTTCACTCATATGGAGACTTTACCATTACCGGTGAAGGGCTGTAAAATTTAGGCCTATGGTCGGTGCTTACGGCTTTTGAGCAGGGAGGGATCTTTATCGTGTCACACCTGATGTGACACGGGGCCTCGTTTTTTGCGGTCTTATCCGAAGGACCACGCCATTTAGCAAGGGACTGTTAGGATTTAATCTAACCCGGATCCCCACAGGACCATATGACGTATGTAAACATAAAACACATACTCGTATTCCAATATACATATACAATACCTTTGGTGAAGAATGTGCTGACCATGAAACAGAAACTGATAAGAGACAAGGAGTAGCACAGCAGGAACACGAAAAACAGGGAGGCATCAGTCTTCGCCAGTACCTTGCCCTTGTCGGACACTTCTATAGAGAACAGAATGCTGTAGATAGCCGAGGCAATGACGAGGTAAATAGAACTCTTGAACAGCCAGGAAGCCCAGTAAATGGAGGAGTTCAACCCCATCAGCTTCATCGACTCCTGCAGGAAAAATGGCATTCATCATTTAAAGCAACGTATTAGGAAATCTCCATGAGACAAGAGTTACACGTTGGATATAGTTTTTAACTCAAATATTCAATGAATATTACTGGTGCTTGGGAATTCCGCCGATATTTGTGTTGTACTGTATGAATGAAAGGTGAAGATAACGAACATTGATCAATCTCATAACTCCTATAAGCAATATAAAATTGATAGCTGGGCAAACACGGACCCCTGGACACACCAGAGATGGGATCAGGTGCCTAGGAGGAGTAAGCATCCCCTGTCCACCGGTCACACCCGCCGTGAACCGTATATTCTGATCAGGCAAACGGAGTTACCGTAGTCAAAATCAGAGTACCAAGAACGGCCTAACCATCGGTATAAAACATGTCAGACAAAATTGTATATGCGTGCTCACGTAAATTCATATTACACCAGGCTAGCTTTCAGACAGATAAAAGTAAGATATTTGTTACTGTTTCAATGATTCCTAGAAGAACATGTCATAGCTGTCCATTTTGTCAAGGAATTGTCCATTCAGTTTAATTCTACGATCATTTCTTGTGGCTAATCACACGGTATTTCATGATATGTAGGGATAGTTCACATCATTTTTCATTATAAAAACAGTTTACCATCATTCAATGCAAATATTCAAAGTGTTACATCCCTTTGTTCAAAAATAAAGGAAATGAATGCGTTAGTCTTATCAATAAATTGTCAACTTTCTTGAGAAAGTTTCGTGATGTTACAGTGTTAAAACATGTATTTCCGGTAGGGTCCAATACTTAGTATTTGGACAATATTTTAGAAAATCTCCAGGTTTATGTTTATGTTGATCACTTTTGATATCAACCTAGTTTTTAATTTGGGTTAATTATGTATCGAATTCTTCAATGATGTGGTAGATAGGAACGGCATACGGTCATCAATTGTGTGAACACATGAGCTACTGTCCTAAAAAGCCGTATACGAATGACTTATGGTACTACCTGCCCGTGGCGTATTACGAACAGAAGTCCAAAATTTGGAATATAACCATCGACCATGTTGAGACTCATTTTTCTCCCTTTATTGCTCATTGTTCAACGATTGAGAGAGTCTCGCGAAATCTGTCTATCTCATACGAACATATGGCCTGATAAGCCGGGACTATTTTTTGTGTATTTTGTCTGATATTTACAAAATCAAAAGAATGGCCGCTTCATTGTCTGGCTTAGCTGAGGATCGGGAAATCAGTTAGGACCACGATGTCACAGAGAATGTGGGATTGAAACATCTCACCGTCGGGGTTGAATATCTTCTGTAGCTAGCCTCGTCCCTGACCGAAATATTCAACCTGCCCGGTGAGACTCCCCAAATCCCACGTGGGTACTTATATCCTCAGCTATCACCCACGTTGGTACTTATATCCTCAGCTATCACCCACGTGGGTACTTATATCCTCAGCTATCATCCACGTGGGTTCTTATATCCTCAGCTATCACCCACGTGGGTACTTATATCCTCAGCTATCACCCACGTGGGTACTTATATCCTCAGCTATCATCCACGTGGGTTCTTATATCCTCAGCTATCACCCACGTGGGTTCTTATATCCTCAGCTATCACCCACGTGGTTTCTTATACCCTCAGCTGTCACCCACGTGGGTTCTTATCTGTCATCACTTTAACTCTCTTTCTGAGAGGGTAACCTGAAAACCTCTTCAGTTTTACCAAGTGCTTTTCAACCCTTGCATAGTTCTGACCTGAATTGAACACCTATTGCAACAGATTCAAAAATTGTAATTCATCTTACATCTCCATTCAAAATGGCGAAACTGGGTGCTTACTTTTAATTTCTTTTCCTTTTCATACACTATAGCCTTCGTAGTTTGGAGAGATGACAAAATGAATCCTAAAATGATGAAAAAAGGCAGGTACATCTGGAGGATGGGGGTAAGATTGTCCTTGGTGTATGGAGGATATGGCATTTTCTTCATGTAAAAGTCGTAGTTGTTTATTTCAGCGGAGGAATTGAAATGCTGGATCAGAGCGACGTCTACAGCGTACTGGATAGCCAGGAAACCTGTTTCTTGATATTCTGAAATATATCAAGTTCATACAGAAACAGCAAAAGATTAAATGTATCTACAAGAAAACACTTATTAGATACCTCCACAATAACAACAATTTTACACATTCGATTGAAATTGTTTAACTTGAATGATTCAAATATTACCCTCATTTGTAATCTCGACTGGGTATTTGGACTGATGCCTTCACTGAATCTCGAAGCAGTCCTTTATAATTCATGTCTGAAATTACATTCAGTTTCAGTTGGTTCTAGCAATTAATGTGCAATTAGGTGACATTGCCGCTCGCTTCAAACAAATTATTTGACAATTAAACCACCTCTGTATCACTAACAATGCTGCATTACTCACCGTCTATCTATGTAAATTCCATATTAAAAAGTATCACGGCAAATAATGCAAATAATGGCTTCCTTGGTGCAATATTTCATCTCCCGAAATTGAAGAGTTCCCATCATCTGGTTTATTTAAATTAGCGATATACAAGCAGGTATGTCGAGATACTACATATTAATAATTCAATGAAAATGATTATAGGAACTCTTCAGTTTCAGGAAATAAAATATTGCATCATGGAAGTAATCATTTGAACGAAAAATTCAGTGATAGTTTTTATCATGGAACTTTCATATCTAGACTGTAAGTAATGCAGCATTAATAGTGATACAGAGTTGGTTTCATGGTCAAATAACTTAGGTATTTGAAGCAAACGAAAATGTCACCTAAGTGCACAATCGATTATTGTAAATTTCCAGAAATGAATTCTGAAGGACTGCTCCTAGATTCGGTGATGGCGTCAGTCCAAATATCGAGCAGAGCCAAATCTCAGCCGAGATTATGTCATTTGCGGTATTTAAGAAAATACTGTGGAATCATTAGATTTCGTGGGGACTTCCCCTCCCCCCGTCGAATTTAAGTGATTCCACCGTACCATATTACACAGAAGTTTGAAACAGATATAAGCAACGTGAAAATACTAACATTTTAACCTACACTATACGTACGTAGATACCAAACTACTATGATTTACATCGAAAATTTTAATTTCCATTGAGGCCTAAACAAAATATATGCGTGTTTCCTATTTCGAACCCCCCCCCCCCCCCTCAAATTAGGTAGAGTAAGTACATGTAGGTAAAACTTTTTTTTTAAATCTTAGATTTTGATACCCTTTCAATGCAGGTCTATATACATTACAAATACTTTTTACACTTTTTTGAAGAATAGTAGTTTAAACGTAAATCAGAGAAACTGGAATGCAAAAGAAAATTCGAAATTCAAGATTTTAATTTTCTTTTATATACATGTATATCATCAATAAAATATTTAGGGTCGGTAGAAAAAAGGTAGGTAGGGTCGGGAAACTAGGAACACACATATATTTTATTTTGGCCGGATTCACATTGACATTAACCTGGATTGCCTCCCGTGGTCTCGTTATTCCGGGGACCAGTAACCTGGAAAAACGAATATACGTTTTTCGTGACCCATCTATCAGACACCTGTTTCCGAGCCACGCGCAAAGTGTATTCCACGTGGTTAGGTACACCGGAAGCTGCGTTTTGGAAGGAAATTCCAGCTCGGACAGCTTTCGGATTGTTCTCGTGATACTTCAGAAGTTCTTCTTCGCTTTCAAATCCAAATACTAAACAGAAATTATCCAAATTATGATTTAAAAAATTATCCAATTACCAAACAGAAATTATCCAAATACTAAGCAAAAATTATTCAAATACTAAACAGAAATTATCCAAATACTAAACAAAAATTATCCAAATACCAAACAGAAATAATTCAAATACTAAACAAAAATTATCCAATTACCAAACAGAAATTATTTAAATACTAAACAAAAATTATCCAAATACCAAAAAAAAAAAAAAATTATTCAAATACTGAACAGAAATTATCCTAATACCAAACACAAATTATCCAAATACTAGACAGAAATTATCCAAATACTAAACAAAAATTATCCAAATACTAATCAGAAAACAGAATTAAAATCATACAAATTATAATTATATATGTGAGAATTGAAATATCGACAATATTCCTGGAATAAAATGGCTGAATGGAAAGACGGAAGTGATTGTATGATAAGAATATCTTTTGAACACATGCATCTACCGTATTCTGATTTTGATGAGAAGTGTAGAATTATATTGCATTTCAAGGTTGAGATTGTATTAATACTAACCATTCCACTGCTCTTGATCTGTAAAAGAAAAGAAATACCAAATATGGCCTTGATGTATTTTTATATAGCACAATTCAAATTTTAAAAAATCTCTGAATTTTACCCTTATTGACACCTACAAGTATCTCCTATACACGTTTTACAGTGTAAAATTTATTTGATAAAAATGACTGTCGATTACATTAAATGAAATACCTAGAGATGATGCATTCGGTAGATGATTGCGGAATGTGTTGATCAGGTTTTTGACTTCTGTGGTGTTAGGTGAGTATAAAATCCGGTTTTTTGTACCCTCTAACCACACTTGGTTGGGCTGGAATGGCGGCCATATTGTTTTATCTGTGATAGTCTCGTTCTTAGCAATTAGTCGAATGCAGACTAGAATTACGGCAAATAATACAGGTAGAACTATTTCAAATACTGTTACACACACTTTTCTCTTCTGTAGAAGCCAATTCTTCTTTAGCAATAACAGGAACTGTCTTCCTGGACTCGTCATTTTGAAAGTTCACAGATCTTTCGAGCCTCGTTTTGGTTATTTCTCTCACTGTGAATCAATCCAATAAATACATATGATGAATATTAGAAAGGAATTATATTTTTTAAGTATTCGAATTCATTTACATCTGATACTGAAAGAAAACACCCCTGCACAATTTAACAGGAAAATCATAAACTAAAGACGCCATCAAAATTTATGGTACGTTCAATATTTAGAGATCAGACAAGCCACTCACCGTTGTGAAGTGCAACATAAAATATGTTATATAAAATGCGAATAAAAGGGAGGAAGCATTTTGACTGGTCCATAAAAAAGAGAAGGTAGTATTAGTGGTGGGATTTTATACCTTAACAATTTGATAAACGCAGTTATCATATTTCGAATAGCAAAACGGGGAAAAACACCAGGTTCATGCGACCAGTGTTTCCGCAGTATGAAGTGCGGTAGACTGAACAAAGGTTTCTCAGTACGTGGAAACTGTATCCGGTGTGACTGCATTTTCATAAAAAGAACAGACTGACCCAAGGGAAGGGTCTGAAGAAGAGTATCTTTTCAGAGTATTCATCTCTTTTTTGGGGCATTCTTTTCATCCTTTCTATCAATAATGTTTCTTTCTATCATGTTAATTTCTGTTTTTTCTTAGCTCATTTTTCTTTGAGGATGTGGGGTGTGGTGTTACTGCATCATTAATGAGATTCTCATTTAGACAAGACCTGCCAGTGTCTATAAGCTGGTTCATATACATGTAATATAACGATCACGTTACACCCATGCGCTTCCTCCCGCGTGCTGACCTCCATAGTGACCTACACATATCTTACATAGAGTTTCCCAATGAGATACCATATGTCGACCATATCAACAAGCAATGAAAAACGACACATGGGCATTACACCGTAATTTTGTATCATATTGCTTCAAAATAACTTATAACAGATTTGTTTATTGAAAGGAAGAAGGAAGGAAGGGTAAAATGATTGTAAAATAGGTCAAGTACAGATAATTAGCAGTGTAATATTCAGCAATTATCAAAAAAATAAAAATTCTGTTTTCATCTGAATAAAAAAAGAGTGGATCAAATACCCCTTCCCTCCCTCCCCAAAACAAATTCCTTGATGAATTTCTCGATCCATCTAATTCTAAAATGCACTCTTACCTCAGGTCTGTGTGATGTACATCAATCGAACTGAAATATTGCACTGGTCAAATTTGTTCATATGTACTCTATCTCCCTCACGTGTACATCAACGCGATTTGAGTCAATTCATGTGCAATATATATACAGTGTACCTTACCTACACACTCCGTCGATTGTCTTATTGTCTCTTATCTCTTGCAGTCACGTCACGTGTTCAAAATGTCAACAAAATCCAAATACCGGTATGCTACAGACTTGAATTATGCAGTATTGTAAATCGCAGTCCCTTATCTTTGGTTTCGTAACCTTTTTTCACGTGATTCTCATGTGCATTCGAAGATCGTTAATTGTCCTGTGACACCGATGTGCATATACCTCGGGGTACCCACCGATCGATTACACTGACCACACCCTAGCTTTATATCCGTAAAATGTCTGTAAATATTGATTCTTTTATCGAGGTCTCATAAACACAGAGTGAATGAAACTATTCCCACCGCCTCATACTCTCAAGATACACGTGTGTGAATACATGTACATGATCACCCGAAGGCTGCATTAGTATATGTGTGATATATATGTTGTAAATGTTACTTGACAAACGATTGAGTTTGAAAATGTGACGAGTTTCACGAGCAATGTTCTTACGGCTCACGTGACCAAAAAGTACGCGTACATATATTTTAAAGAAATTTATAACTTTTTACTGAGGTGAATACTGCAAGCAGCCCCAGGAGGGAGATATTGCAGCCCCATTGGGATGGGGGTGGGTAGGTGGGTGGGGGGAGATTGTCCATCTAAGGTAGCTGCATCATGGGATGTACATATACTTGTCTGGCAATAGGTTTATGACATGGAAATTGTAACATTCACAAAAATCTGATACCTTGACCGTTTTAAGTCAAGTTCAAATCTCTAATGAACATGCAATTTTATTGTTGAAACTCATACATTCCCTATACTTCATGTGCGTAACTGTGGATAGGCACATTCCCTGTACTTCATGTGCGTAACTGCGGATAGGCATATTTCCTGGCCTTTCCGGCAAGAGGAAAAGCAACCTAGAATGTAATAAAACGAATTACATTAGAATGTCAGCTAACCAGGCAGAAATTGACTCATGTTTACGATGAATGAAGCGATAACACGAGCCAGTATCACTAGATACGTAAAGTTTTCATTCATCTCAGTTAGAGGGCATGTCAAAACAATACCAGGGTAAAAACTCTATAAATTTGTCAATTATATGTTAATTGTTGACATTTCTGACAACGGGACATAACTCTCGAACTTTTTTGTGGAGTATTTATATCCGAGGAATTCGATTTCAGACCCGTGAAACGAATAGCAAGTATAATTTATAGAAATGCTTAATAATTATTAATTTGTATTCACCTGAGGATGGATGTTAAAATCCAGAAAGCGCTAGTGATTTAAATATATTTTGGAACTGTATATTTTCCTGCTTTTTTTATTGAATTATTTTGACTGTGTGATATCAACTCTTTCTATTTGGATTATATATATATATATATATATATATATATATATATATGCCGTACGTCGCTGGTTCGACCCCGGGCTGGGGCGAAAATTTTCAGTAACTAGTTGTGATTATTTAGTGCTTTATATATTAATTAATTGATTATCACATGTATCGTTTAGATCCTAGGGGTAAACGTAAGGTTGGGTGTTATAATTGTTTGTTTGTGCTTTATATATATATATATATGTGTGTGTGTGTGTGTGTGGATGGGTGTGTGTGTGTGTGTGTGTGTGGATGGATGTGTGTGTGTGTGTGTGTGTGTGTGATCTCTATAGCTTACAAAAAGCGTGAAACGATTACATAAATCGAAAGAGGCATGCGATAGGCAGGGAATCGACACATTTCGGAGAAATTATCGCCGCAAAAAATATCAAGGGGGGGGGGGGGTAGACAGTATCCATTCCATACTTCAGGTGCCTGTTTCTAGGACAGGTCCTAAGAAGTCATACATACTAGTGTATCATATTTTGCATCACCGGATACTTTCGCTATTTCCAACCAATGAAAATTGTCCTTACTTTCATAGTACGCTGTTGCATCATATTATCCATTATGCAATTATTGCACATGCATCACAATATATAGAACATACATCACAAGATTATCGAATATACATCACAAGATATAGAATATACATATTATATATACACAATTTTCTCCATGGCCCATAAGGCCTATAAGTCACTTTAAATATTTGAAATATCTATACATGCAATGCGATTAGCGTTGACGTCACATACCTACTACATGTGCTCTAAGGTAGATAGTACAATTCTTACGTGGAGTAACACGTGTACGGATTAACTATTATCATGTTGCAGCGAAACTTTACCTACACATGACATATATGCATGGTATACCACCTCCGCGTGCCTTTAAGGTGAATATAAGTTTACCAACATATACATGTAAATCAAAATACGTGTAACTCCTTGCACTATGGAAGACTTCTACCGTCCCAATAACCGCGTGCTGCTTCGCTTGATCGAATGTACAAATTTCATTCACTTAAGGGTTAATTAAAAATGAGTTTGAATGACCATGGTATGCCATTCTTTCAATTTGATTGGTCACTGAGAACAAAAGTACAACCTGTTTCACTGAAATCTGTGAGAAACCTCGCCCAAACATTTACACGCTAGATCAAGCGAGGTGTCCTTCTGCTATTGAAACGATAGTACGTCGGAATCATTCTTGCTGCCAATTTAATATACATACATGTACAACATATTTTGTCACATAATGAAATATGTCATATTTCGATTCACATGAAAAAAGAAACATACTTGTCACCGTCCTTGATTCAATGCCTATCAGAGTGTACCGTCAAGGTCACCTTTACATCGAACAACAAGCAATTTTAAAAGTTTCTAATGACATCCACCTTCCTCGTACACATGTTTGTCCTTCCTTTAGTACGATTAATCGTGATTATGATTGATTTTGATTGAGCGATGGGGGGATATTAATTTACAGTAAGCATGGATATTCGTTGGGTTTGGAAATATTTCAAACAGAGTGTAAGCAACTACGACAAGACATAAAACACTCTCGTTGGTAGCGTCAACTATCAGGTAAAATAAATAGAAATTAAATATCTGAGACATTGGTAGCTTGGACGTTCTCAGGTAGCTGTAATGCACACGGAGAACACTTTTCTTTCATCAGTCATTCATATTATGCTTTGAGAGTCTTTGCAACCAAGTCATTTTTGGTTCTCTTGGTCGGGTTCGCAGTCCTTTCTGCTCTTGTGCGAAGTTCACATCTACCAGAGGTAAGAAAATATTCGGTAACTCTCTGCGAAATGAAATATTTCTATACAACATTCTAAAATGAACATTCCCTACTTGGATTAAATGGGCGAATTTTGAACACCTGTATTTGTTTAATAAGATATATTGTTTTCCTTGTAAAAATGGCTTGAATTTTTAGTTTTCTAAATAATTTGGAACAAACACGTCTTTTCGTCTGCAACAACAAAAATCGTGTAACATTAATCGAATCGATTAAAACCAGACTCGTCCAAGTAGCAAGGACATTGTCTCTTAACCCATGCACCTTAACAACTGCTCTTGTTGAAATTCTTTCCCCCCGATATTTTTATTGCAGCATATATAATATATAGAATGAATATTGTCTAGAAATCTTTGATTTATGCTTCTTCACAGGGTTTTAAAATCGTCTTCAAGGAAGTGAGCTTATCGAATGTATTCTCTTCAAATTGCTATCGATCATATCCTTTTTCTTTTCAAGAGCTGATCCTTCAATGTTTCTTGGGAAATCGAAATGGGATATCAATTGCTGTGTACCTGGACTGACATTTACGAAACATACACACCGGTCTCGGTAGCTCAGTGGTAAAGCGCTCATATTGGAACCGGGAGGTCGTGAGTTCGAACACCGCTCGTTCCATGGTCGAAGACATTAACACAGGGAGTGATTGCTCTTTTGCTAAACGTTTGACATTTAGAAGTGAGAATCACGGGTCTTTCGGATATAACCTTACAAACGGAGGTCATGTGTCGCGGTAGGTGTTGGCACGTTAAAGAACCCTCACTGCTAAGGCCCTGAACGTTAAGCATTGGTTTAGATTTGTGGTACTTCACCAACAGCTGGTGACGTCTCAATATAAGTGAAAATTTCTCGACGAAACGTAAAACAAACAAATCAAGAACTGACCCTTCAATGTGTCTTAAGAAATAGAAATGGTATATCAACTGCCCGTTTATTTAGACTGAAAATTACGAAGCATACACTGGTTGCTATGGCGCAGTGGTTATGATGCTTGCTTAACAACCGAGAGTCCCTGGTTCGATTCTACGCAGAAACGGGCTTTGCGTAGACCAGTTTTTAAATTGAGACAGGTTACTGACAGACAAGTTCAAATGCCGTTTGACGTGTTTCATACCAATTGTTAGGCCGTCCATTATACACTGATTTTGACTACGGATTACTCCGTTTATCTGATCAAGATATAGGGCTCACGGCGGGCGTGACCGGTGGACAGGGATACTTACTCCTCCTAGGCACCCTATCCGAGAAGTAAAAGTCACGGTTCTTTCGGATGTGACCTCAAAATCGGAGGTCCCGTGTCACGACAGGTGTTGGCAAAATAAAGAACCCTCACTGCTACAACTGTAGCACCATGCTTTGGTTAATATTTGAGGGACATCATCTTTAAGCTGTTGACGTCTCTATATGAGTGATGTCATCTTTAAGCTGTTGACGTCTCTATATGAGTGACGTCATCTTTAAGCTGATGACGTCTCTATATGAGTGGGAAGTTTTCCAGTGGGGCGTAAAGCAACAGACAAAACATTTCTCTAACCAACAACTGGCTCAAGATCCACGGTCTTTGGGGGCGGATATAAGATGGAACGGAGTCACTGACTGTACAAAAACTCAGAATTTTATCAAATTAATTTGTGTTTAAGTGTGTCGTTGGAAAGATGTTAAAAAATGGATTTCAAATCTAGTGCTTCCGAAGTTGGGTGAGGTCATCAAATGAACATATTGAGAAGTTGAAAAAACACAAGTTTTTGTTTTCCGTTTTTAATCTTAAAAATACCAAGTTGACATGCGGATTGATTGTTTGTTTAAATATGTCCCGTCGAGAATTTTTCACTCATATTAACAGTGAGGGTTCTTTATCGGGCCATTGTCTCCCGCGACACGGGACCTCCGTTTTTAAGGTCATATCCGAAAGACCCGTGAATCTCTCACTTCTAAATGCCGAGTGTTTGGAGAAGGAACAATCACTACCTATTAGGTTTGACGCGGTTATGGCACGAGCGGGGCTCGAACTCACGACCTCCCGGTTTAGAACCGAACGCTCCACCACTGGGCTACCGCGATCGGTGTTGGCGTGTGAAGCAGCACCGAATAATGCCGACTGCGTTTACGGAAATGTTTGTCAAAGGCAGAATAAAGATACTGGAGACGAACGAGTCATTCTACAGTATCATTATGATTTGTTAATTAACTACAGTGTAAAATGTTTAAGAATATCGTGGTCCGATCATATCGCTTGGAATCTTTTATTTGTGTTTTACTGAAACATGTACATGCAGAGAGTGATCACTCGTGGCCATGGTAACCATTCCTTGGTACATGATCATGCAGGAGCACGGTATAGGTAATTGAATATTTTTTTATGCGCGATTTCCCCCCTTAATCTTTTCTCTTAATGTTTGTACCCCTGGTTATGAATTTGTGTGTAATTTGTAGAAATGGTTAACTGTTTACAAAGGAACTATTTGATGTTGGTAGCTAAGGCTACTTCCTGAGGTTCATTCAGGCTGTTTACACACAAGTGAAAATTACATAGATTTGAGGATAGACTTGTTTGTGGGCAAATTATTTTAAGCTCACCTGAACCGAACCCTTAAGTGAGCTTTTCTGATTAAAACTTTCCGTTGTTCGTCGTTGGCGTCATTGTCATCGTAAATTTTTCGCATTTTCATCTCCTTCTCGAGACCTACCGGGCCAATTTCAACCAAACTTGGCACAAAGCATTCTTAGGGGAAAGTGATTCAAGTTTATTCAAATTACGGGCCATGTTTCTCAAAGGGAAGATAATTACAAAAAAATGCAAAAATATGATAGGTTCATTTAAACATATTCCCAAGAACCACTGGGCCAGAAAAGCTAAAATTTACATGAAAGCTTCCTTACATAGCGGAGATTCAAGTTTGAAAAAAATCATGACCCCCAGGGGTACGTCGGGCCACGATATAGGATCAAAAGTTATACATGCAAATATATAAAGAAAATCTGAATCAAGCTGCTTGTACAGTGTATAATGATAGTTTTCATCAAACTTGTTTATTGCTAGGAACTGCTGCTCAGGTGAGCGATGTGGCCCATGAGCCTCGTGTTTAGAAAATGCTTCATAGGGTGTTGTTTTTCCGGTGTTGGTAGTCGAGACAGATAAAATTGAACATTTCCAAATGCGTTATTTGGCATCAAGTTTTAAGGAATTATTTCCTTCTGTAATAATTTATAGTGAAAAAAAAAAGAACAGCGTGATACTTATAAACCTGTGCAGCTTTTGCTAAAATCAGGAAAATAATTGATTATGTGTTCTGTTTGTCCTTTTACGGTATTAATCGTTTCAGCTTTATATAAAATTATAATTTATTTCACATCTATAATTCCAATATTCAACTATTGAAATAGACCCTAACCTATATGTACAAATAGTTTTACTTATTGAATCATTTTATGCCCCCCCCCCCCCCCCCCCCCCGCGTTTCATTTGGGTTACTTAACATGTGCCACGTGATCCATGAAATTAGATTATTTTGTAAGAGTAAAAGTAAATTTCAAAGGAAATCATCTTAATTGAAATTTTTGTTTTCACATTTCACTTCATAAAATTTTAGCAATGATTATTAGTAAACGGAATAAACACTGAATGACCGTGAGTCTCTTCATTAAAAAACACCCCAAAGGATTAAATGGTAACGACTACAGTACGCCAAACTTGAATTTGGATGAATTTAAATATTTCGTTCATTAGAGCAAGAACGTAAATCCCCAATACATAACAAATAAAAATCTTTTATCCGGTTATCTTCAAAGTAAATATTGGCGGTTTTCTTTGTCAATTTTTAAAATACACATGTAGTAATAATTTGCACTATATATAATACTTTTACTGGCCGCAACTCCTTGTTATTCGCAAAGCAGTTTGTGCAGATCGTGGATACCTACTTTTTTCATTCAGTTTGATCTTTTATTTCGACTAGGATGGAACAGTTAGTGAAACAACAAAACCAGGAAATGCGCGGGAAAAAATACATGCGTCAGCCTTCTCAACCAAAAGTCCTATATAAGGAATTCAGTCGACCAGTGCGGGCGGCTAACTATTTAGAAAACCGTTTGATGATGGAACGGATAGCAAAAGCTGCACATTTTAGCAAACGCAATCAATTCAAATATGACCGTGAGCTAGACGACCTCCATCAACTCGAAAAAACATTGACTGTTAAATCTCTTGATTTTGACGGTGAAGAATTTCACAGGAATCACGAAAAACGACGTCACTTCCCGTTCATTAGCGTTCCCACGGTAGAGGATGTTCTTAACCGAGTTCCTAACAACTGTGTCCTGGAGTTCGGTCCTGGGAACCAGATCATCAATAAAAACCCCAAAAGCAGAAGGCAAGATTTCGTCCAACAATTGGGAAACGATAGGAAACATTTGACGAGGCATGGGAGACAGAAAAATGAAGTTCATTCTAAGTATACTAAGTATTTCAGGTCTCAATCAGCTTGTCATCGGTCAACCAAAACTAAATCCATTCATCAGCGTCGTCCCAACACTAGCAGAATCCACACAGTGCGGGAACCGGAAGCACCTCGGGATTTTTCTCCCAGAAGCCAGACATTAAATAGACTGACCGTGAATGTAACGTCTGCTAATCGTCCAATGTCGAATGTATCGCGAGGTAGACAAAGTGATGTTCCGGAACCAGATTATGTCGCAAACGAGTGTGACGTGGTCAGTGAAGATGGACACAAGTCGAAATCGTACCGGACTCTGAAGGAGATGTACACCTATAAGGAGGACAATGAACCGCCAATACCGGACAAGAAAATCGAGTCTTTGAAGAGAATGAAAGCAAAGGAAAAAATTACATTTCAACATTTAGATAATCGTGTGAAGGCGTTTTCGAAAAAGTTATTCAAAACAAAGAATGTATTATGAAGGACTGTGTGCGGATTGTGACGTCATTAGGGTGTTATGTTGATGGGATCAGACTTACTCTATCATGCTTTTTTAGCTACACGGGTCATGGATTAATATCTAGTGGAAAATGAACAACTTCTTCGTGGTCAGAAGCAATGTTGTTAACATTTTATGGTGTCCGTTTCTTATATATATATATATATATATATGAATAAATCGACAAATTCTTGGTAAGTGGGGGTGAACAGGTTAAAAGATTTAATGGGGGTTAGGGGAGGAGGGAAATGGTGGGTGTGGTGGTTGGGAAGAGAGGAGAAGAATATGAGGAATGTAGGAGAGAGAGAGAGAGAGAGACTCTTATGTATCTAAAAATAAAGCTGAATATTGAATAACAATTTCTTGAAAAAATGATTGCCATTTTATTTCTTCTACATGCATATAACAAAATCCTTTTGTATAATTAACACAAAATCATGTTATATATGGTTTTATAACGAACTGATTCTATAATGTCCAAAGAGCGATACACGGAATCTTCCGCCAGTTAGGGTCACCATAAAACAGAACTCAATCATGTGCTTCTGTTTGTTTATTTGTTTTACGTTCCTTCGGAAATATTTCATTCATATTGAGACGCCACCAACTATATGTGAAGTACCAGTTATTGACTTACATGTATTTAGACCTCTGTATGACGCTCACGGATATGACCATTCTCTCACCAGAGGGCGCTTTACGCAAGCTTCACTTACACGTCTAACAACGCTCGGTTGGTTGATTGATTGATTGATTGTATCTTGCTTAACGTCTCGCTCGAGAATTTTTCCATAATATAGAGACGTCACCAAGACCAGCGCGGCCGGTGAAGGGCTTCAAATTTAGGCTGATGTTCGGCGCTTATGGCCATTGAGCAGTGAGGGTTCTTTAGCGTGCCACACCTACTGTGACACGGGACATCCGTTTTTAAGGTCATCTCCGAGGACCCTTGACATTCACACCTGATGCCGAGCGATTGGCGATGGAACTGTCACTACCTGTTTTAACGACTTAGGTCTATCGCGGCCGGGATTCGAACCCCAGCCTTCCGCATGCGGGGCGAACGCTCTAACCTCGCGGCCAATATAATTACATGGTATAAACAGTCATTCTCGTTTTGTTTCCGTTTAAAACTTCAACAGGTGATAAGTCAGGATCTTTTCGTAGCCCACTGACAGTATTCTAAGTACACCTTTACCATTTAGCTGTTTGTCTCTGATTTTACAAGTTTTATTGGTTGTTTTTTTTTTTTTTTTTTTTTTTACAGCTTTTCTTACTTTCGATTCCATGTTTTCATTAAATCTCCTCTACGTGAATGTCCTGCATTCATACTCATAACAGGGGTGGATCCAGGAATTGTGGTTACGGGGGGCGCCACTTTATGAGGCAGTGGGTCCAGGGCGAAGCCCTGGTGGGTGTCCAGGGGGCGACGCCCCTGGAAGTTCTTGGATTTTACAGATTTTATGGGGCTTGAAATATTTCTCCTATTAAGTCATTTGTACTATTTTCTATCATTTTAATAAGGTGAAATTAATAAAATGACCCAAATTTTAAGGGTTTTTTGGAAAAAAATTAAGTTCTCCCAATAAAGTAATTCAAGAAATCAAAGGATTTTGTCATTTATTTCACTGGGAGTGGAAGAAATTATTGCTTCTTTTATCGTTTAGTACATTTTCCGAAACAAGATACCGCGATTTACCTTAAATTTGAAAAATTTAGGGGGCGCCGGCTGTGCCCCCCTTTAAGTCCGCCACTGTATAATTAATACGAAGTACGTTGTATACATGTAGTTCCAAATGTAGGATCAGAAAACGGCGATTTTAAACAAGTCACAGTAAGCATCTATTTAATTACACCAAAAGCACTTCATAGTATGACTAAATATTTAGTCCAAAACATCAATGTTGGATATTAGAAACTTCAAGATTTCTTAAAATTGGGCGTTGACAGAGATATAGTGCGACTAGCGCACGGCACTCTGGATAAAGAATGGGATGGAACAGTGACGATGGTAACACCTGCTGTGACAAGGAAACGTATTCAAGGTCTTATCTATACCGCGTCTCTCACTTCCACATGCCAAAGTGAAGGAGCAGTCAGCCACCGCCTAATTTACGGTTAGGTCGCACGCGGCCAAGGCACAATCAGGGCTCGAACCCACAAACTCTCGTCCAAAAAGCGAACGTTCTATTTAATGAACCATCCTGACCGGTACTGGTTTGATTATGGATTCATACCAGGCCCAAAGAAAGCAATTTCAGGGGGGGGGGGGGGGGGGGGGGGCTCTCACTAATTACAAGTAATCACTTCAGGCCTGCGCACAATCACCGTTTATCACAAAGGAAAATGTGACAAGTAAATGACGTACATTATCACTATGGACAAGTTTACTCGCACGGTTAAATACATCGTCGGAGACCCACGGTCGGTCGCTCTACGATTACCTACCGTGGGTCACAAGGCCGATATTTTCGCATTACTCATTAAAATGCGTTATCTTAAGTGACCTATCGAGGACCAATGGGAATCGCCGTAAATATTCCCGGTACTCAAAATGTCAGCTGTAATGGTGGCGCCCATGAAAGTGTGTGTGTGTTTTGTTGTGTCACTATTAAAGATACATGTATATAGATGAAAGCTATATAGCTCTAGCTGTGATAATATCTGGAGTACTATTGCGTACATATGATAGCAATGTACCAAAAATTCATTTGTGATCCCTAATTTACATTATTAATGTATTTTACAATGTATATGATTAAGATTTGTAATTTATCTGCTGCTTTGCCTGAATAAACATAATAATAATAATAAAGCTCAAGATTTGGCATCCAAAATGGCTGATTATTTTAATTAATACTTCACTTTTACATGTGCCTCCCCCCTTTCGGAAATCCTGGACCCGCCTCTGGTATGTTTATTATCATCACTGCTTCATCGCACGTGAATAAAATCAATCATGCATGATACAATTTAAAAATTAGATGCAAATTTGAATTAAGATATGGTCTTACAATCCCGTTACCTCCCCCGTCTTTATAGACACAAATACACCCTCCTCTTCAATAATCAGATAAAGCATCTTGCTAAAAGTTTTGTAACTTGTCCAACTTAAAACGTAGTCAAAATCTTGGCTTCGAAAGCATGTTTTTTTTTATGCTACCGAGAACTGGAAATAAGGAGCTTTTTCATTGGTTAAATATCGCAATAAGGAATGGTAAAGCGACCAATCGCATTTAGAAACCGAGACACACCTTCCAGCGAAAATATTGGCCTTGTGACCCACGGTAGGTAATCGTAGAGCGACCGACCATGGGTTTCCGACGATTGGTTAAATACAGACAGGGACAATTGTCGGAAATATCTTAATTCAAAACAAATGAAAATGATTACTTGATTCTCGTAAGACATATATTATGATTTTAATAGTCGAAGATATTGCCAAAATTAGTATAACATGTATATGAGTATGACCCCGGTAAAATTCGTACATGCACGTGCAAATCTTCCTCATCTCTCTTCACCAAGGCACTCACTAGATGACAATTCACATGGTCATCGCTACATTTAGAACACTCAATAAGTACATATTTTACGGTCGAAATGTGAGTAGTTTTATGTAAAGTGTTTTATATTTTTTCTATTTAATATTTTAGATATTACTCATCGTCGGCAACCCACGGTCGGTCGCAATAACTAATGAGGTTGTGACCCGGCATCACAATAGTTAAACAGCTACCATACATACATGTATATTTGCCTATTTATAAGCAGTTACAGTTATAAAATAAGAATATGTAACACCCTCTTTCGCCGCCTCTCCCGGAAACCATTGTCAAATGTGGACACCCCTTGGGAGAAATTCAGTGGATTTACCCATGTACCATACCATTGAGATACGGCATGGCACTACACATTTACACATACCATTGAGGTACATCATGACACTACACATTTACACATACCATTGCGATACAGCATGGCACTACACATTTACACATACCATTGCGATACAGCATGGCACTACACATTTACACATACCATAAAGATAAATCATGACACTACACATTTACACATACCATTAAGATAAATCATGACACTACACATTTACACATACCATTGAGATACAGCATGACACTACACATTTACACATACCATTGAGATAAATCATGACACTACACATTTACACATACCATTGCGATACAGCATGGCACTACACATTTACACATACCATTGCGATACAGCATGGCACTACACATTTACACATACCATAAAGATAAATCATGACACTACACATTTACACATACCATTAAGATAAATCATGACACTACACATTTACACATACCAGTGAGATACAGCATGACACTACACATACCATTAAGATAAATCATGACACTACACATTTACACATACCATTGCGATACAGCATGACACTACATATTTACACATACCATTGCGATACAGCAAGACACTACACATTTACACATACCATAAAGATAAATCATGACACTACACATTTACACATACCATTAAGATAAATCATGACACTACACATTTACACATACCATAAAGATAAATCATGACACTACACATTTACACATACCATTGAGATACAGCATGGCACTACACATTTACACATACCATTGAGATACAGCATGACACTACACATTTACACATACCATTAAGATACAGCATGACATTACACATTTACACATACCATTAAGATACAGCATGACATTACACATTTAAATAACTGTGTATTGAATATCCAAAGTGTGAATGAAAACGGTTATATCTAGATTTATGAATACGGGAAAACAAACGCTGGTCGAACCGGTTTTGGATATTACCGAGGCTCAATCTTTTCCGATGGCATATAGCAACATTGAGAAGGAGGAAAACTCGGAAAAGCCGAAGGAAATCTTTGTCTGTCAGAATTGCAGATTTTCTGTTCCTTATGATTACTTCGGAAGAAGACCCCCGTTTTCCAAATCCTTTGTGTAAGTATACGGCTGTCCACTTCTTATGAAAATTCAATGATCACTTTGAAACCTGTGTTTGAAACCACATGGATCTTCGAAGTTGTTTTGGAGAAATTCATTGATATTTTCTTTTTATAAAATATCTACTGAAAAATATGTTCTACTTTTCCTGATGCAGAAAGGCGAGTCTGGTGTTCTGCATCTTCTGAATTGCAGTTCTGTAAATAGACATGGTTGCAATACTTGAACAGGTGGGAACACTTCCCCTATAGGCCCTATATAGCGAGATCTCGTGGGAACACTTCCCCTATAGGCCCTATATAGCGAGATCTCGTGGGAACACTTCCCCTATAGGCCCTATATAGCGAGATCTCGCTATTTAAAACGCGATTATCCCTCATTAGTGAGAAGGTAAACATGACCATTAACAGGTAAATTGGTGTCTTGATTGAAAATAATGGCAAATTCCGTACTATGCAGAATAAGTGTGTCACACACTCAACATGATGTGAATTGTCTCTGACAATGTCTACCAACATTCTATAAAATTTACAACACAATCAATTTTTTTTATTCAATGTTGCTGTGTATGAGAGAAGGAGACTGAAATCCAATACACATCGTAAGTGTTTTTGTTTTGATTGAAGTATCAGACATTTTAGCACCTTTTCTTATTGATGACTTCTCTCAGATGTACATGTACCCTGTGGGTGTTTTTCGTGGTTGTTTGGGATGTATATATTCTTGCTAAAGAGGGATAATCGCGTTTTAGTAAGAAGATTTCGCTATAGGGGAAGTGTCCAACCTGTTAATTAATGCATTTGGTTTCAGTAAGGTTGTGTAAATAGAAGTTCTTCAAATAGTAGGGAACAAGCTCTCGTCACAATGTGACACGTATTGCAATATCTGTGCCACAATTCTATATTTTCAATAGACTAACAATTTATACCATTTATAAAAGAAATGAGTAATAATCATGAAGAAAAAGTTTAATTCAGGAGATTTTCAATCACAAAATGGTAACATAATGGTGGGCTCTGTAATCTAAAGTTCATAATTGTTTGCATCAGACTCATGTCTGACAACAGCTTGGGCATTTTTGAAAAATTTTGGTTGCCCTTTGGTCCCTCAGATCATGCTTGTAAAAATAGTTTGTATGTAGGTTGAGCCCAGTGTATTTAATGTAACCCATTTTTAGCTCACCTGAGCTGAAAGCTCAAGTGAGCTTTTCTGATCACTTTTTGTCCATCGTTTGTCTGTCTGTCCATCTGTCTGTTAAACTTTTCACATTTTTGACTTCTTCTCCAGAACCACTGGGCCAATTTCAACCAAACATGTCCAAAAGCATCCTTAGGTGAAGGGCTTTTAAGTTTGTTCAAATGAAGGGCCATGTCCCTTTCAAAGGGGAGATAATCACAAAAATGCAAAAATAGGGTGGGGTCATTGAAAAATCTTCTTCTCAACAACCACTGGGCCAGAAGAGCTGAAATTTACCTGAAAGCTTCCTGACATATTGCAGATTCAAGTTTGTTCAAATCATGGCTCCCGGTGGTAGGATGGCGCCACAAGGGGGGATCAAAGTTTTACATACAAATATATAGGGAAAAACTTTAAAAATCTTCTTCTCAAGAACCACTAAGCCAGAAAAGCTGAGATTTACATGAAAGCTTCCTGACATAATGCAGATTCAAGTTTATTCAAATCATGGGCCCCGGGGGGTGGATGGGGCCACAATAGGGGATCAAAGTTTTACATGCAAATATATAGGAAAAATCTTCTTCTCAAGAACCACTGAGCCAGAAAACAGAAAAACTGATTTTTACATGAAAACTTTCTGACATAGTGCAGATTCAAGTTTGTTCAAATCATGGCCCCCGAGGGTAGGATGGGGCCACAAGGGGATCAAAGTTTTACATACAAATATATAGTTAAAATCTTTTTCTCAATAACCACTGAATCAGAAAAGCTGATATTTACAAGAAAACTTTCTGACATAGTGCAGATTCAAGGTTGTTCAAATCATGGCCCCCGGGGGGTAGGATGGGGCCACAAGTTGGGGGGGGGGGGGGGGGGGTCAAAGTTTTACATACAAATATAGGAAAAAGCTTTAAAAATCTTCTTCTCAAGAACCATTGGGCCAAAGAAGTTGACATTTACATGAAAGCTTTCTGACAGTGTAGATTCAAGTTTGCAAAGGGTAGTTTGGGCCATAATAGGGACTAAGGTTTTACATGCAAATATATATGGAAAGTCTTCAGATATGGGCCAAGGTGACTCAGGTGAGCGATGTGGCCCATGGGCCTCTTGTTTAATAAAACTGAAAATTGAGTCCATAAATCAAACATGGAATTTAGTGTTTATATTAAACATGAAATTTAGTGTTTATATTGAACATGGAATTTAGTGTTTATATTGAACATGGAATTTAGTGTTTATATTGAACATGGAATTTAGTGTTTATATTGAACTTGGAATTAAGTGTTTATATTGAACATGGAATTTATTGTTTGTATTGAACATTGAATTTATTGTCTATATTGAACATTGAATTTATTGTTTATATTGAATGTGGAATTTAGTGTTTATATTGAACATGGAATTTAGGGTTTACATTGAACATGGAATTTAGGGTTTATATTGAACATGGATTATAGTGTTTATATTGAACGTGGAATCTAGTGTTTATATTGAACGTGCAATTTATTGTTTATATTGAACAGTGGAATTGATTGTTTATATTGAACATTGAATTTAGTGTTTATATTGAACATGGAATTGATTGTTTATATTGAACATGGAATTGATTGTTTATATTGAACATGGAATTGATTGTTTATATTGAACATGGAATTGATTGTTTATATTGAACATGGTATTTAGTGTTTATATTGAACATGGAATTTAGTGTTTATAGTGAACATGGAATTTAGTGTTTATAGTGAACATGGAATTTAGTGTTTATATTGAACATTGAATTTAGTGTTTATATTGAACAGTATAGATCTATATTTTGGGGAATTGTTTCAGCTCAATCAAATAGTGCACAAAGGCTGTATATACTTGTATGTCACCAGCTTTAAAAAAATTGTCTAATAAGAAAAGATGTTCCCACTGGATGCAAAATACCATTTTGAAGATTAGTTGTGATCCGGGTTAGAATAGGTCCTCAGTACCCCCTTGCCTGTTGTTAGAGGCGACTAAATGGGGTGGTCCTTTGGATGAGACCGCAAAAACCTAGGTCCTGTGTCGCAGCAGTTGTGGCACAATAAAGAACCCTCCCTGCTGAATGACCATAAGCGCCGAGCATAGGCCTAAATTTTGCAGCCCTTAACTGGCAGTGGTGACATCTCCATATGATTGAAATTTTCTCGAACGCGACATAAAACAATATTCAATCAATCAATCACAAATATCGTGATATATAGAATTATAGATATATCTCAGTTCTCTTACTACAGTAAGAATTATGTCCCTTATAGTCGTAATACGATGAAACAAATTTGCTTTGTGGCAATTCATATGTTTTTGGCAAAATGGCACACAAAATAAAGACCATAATGATATTAACTACTATTATTTCTTTTTTTAAATGTGTCTGGTTTCTCAAAAATATAAGAGTCATCCCCATTGAAATTCCGTAAAACACCTTTTGTAAAATAACTCTATATGCAAATGATTTTGATGAAAAATCTTATTCAGAATTCTTTACATTTATGATAGTGATGTAGATGGCATTTAAAAAAAAATTAATAGAAACTCTGAAACCAAAAATCACATGAAGTTAATCAAAGTAGCATATATTATATGAAATAAACCAATATTCCAGCAATGCGTTAAGTTTACTACATTGCAAAATCATGAGACAAATTCTATTATGAAGCCAAGTGACAGAGTCCATACTGTCATGTAAGGAGGTATGCTACACCAGAGAAATTTGATGTAGATGAAAAATGGAGGATATGTACAATATTTTGGAAGTTGAAATTTTTCAAATTTACTTTATTTTGTCAAAAAATACAGTTTTAGTAGAAGATAATCTGAATTTTTTTTTTTAAAAACCCTGCTGGACTCGAACCTGTGACCTACAGTTCAGCAGTCGGTATGCTAACCTACTGAGTTACTCGGCAAGGTATTTAAATTGAAAAGGAAAAGTCAAATATTGCTGATATTGATTTTTTCCTCCATGTTTTTAAAAGAAGTCAGCCATTATGACGATGTAGAGTACTTCCTTAAAGATAGAGCATTTGAACACCCCATCCCCTTGATTAATTAGTGCTTGCTTTGGTTTTTCTACATAATTCCCATAAGATTTCCCACAACAATGATTACCACGATTCATTCTTACTAAAGAAAATGAGTACATTTATCCGATTCTTTTTTATTCTTTGTTAAAAGAACATTTTGAATTTGGCACATGTTTACTGACAGCTGTGTCTTGTGACCATATGGGAGCTTGCTAGGTTTTTTTGTGTGCAAGAGTTATCTGACCTGACTTTTTCCCACAAAGATCCTGTGAAAAGTTATAGAACTTGTCAATCTGATTAAAATCAGCTCCTTGATCCTCTCCTTTGTTTTATGTTGTTACTACACAAACGGCCAATCCTCTCCTTTGTTTTATGTTGTTACTACACAAATGGCAATATTAAAAAAAGGAGCAGATTGAGGATCTGTTTTTATTCAGATTGAAAACTAGTGGGCTGTAGATTGGTAAAAAAAAATGTGATAAAAAGGCGTAAAGATTGATATCAATAAGTAAGGTAAGGGCAAAGTAATTCTTACTTTTGGTCTGATAATTACTGCACCATAACCAAACCCTGAACTGACCATTCACTCCAGCTAAAATCATACTTTTAATTGAAAAAAACAGCACATGTATACTTTCTTCAGCAACTAGTCACAAATTGACCAGTTTTTAGCTCACTTGAGAAAGAATACTATGCTTTACAGACCTGTGTAACCTATATATATTTTTAATTAGGTTGATGGAGGAGGCCTTTGTGATGAAAGACCCATTTAGTGCTGATGGAGGGATGATTACTCTGGGCTCCAACTGCAGTAGTTGTGGAGCCATAGTCTGTTTATCACAGGTACACAGAATGGATTCAGTAGTGAAGAAAATGAACTGAAGACGTTTGATTTTTAAAAAGTATTGAATTTCCCCTAAATTAGTAGCTATGTGGTCATCCCCACAGTGACAATAACTGTTATCTGCAAACAACAGCCTGAAACGTTGAAGGTCAAATCCAAGGTCATAGCACATATTCCTAGAGCTAGAAGCTTGTGTACTGCATCCCTAGGAATTCAAACTGGACCATAACCCTTTTGGACTTCTGTTTCTAATATATCAGTGTCAAGCCCTTCTCCCCTCAACCCCCCCCCCCCCCTTTTTTTTTAAATGTTTGTTACATAATATTGAGGAATGACGTTTAATTGAGATCTTTTAGTGCACCAATTGAATTTACAGTGAAATTACACGGGTGTATATGAACAATAAGATGTTTTGCTAAAAACCTGTGCATTTCATTTACTTTGAGAGGTATCATGTTTTTTCAGGACTGCAGTCTATTTTACACAAAACGTTTTTGTTTACCATGTGTGAAAAGAAACTTAAGGGATTTCCCATCAGAAATAATAGAGGTATGTGGTGTACCAGTTTCAATTTTCCTTAGAAAAAGTATAACCAGTAGTTTTCCAAAGAATGATAACTGAGGTTAAAATAAAATTTTTGTTTTTTGTAATGGAGTTATCTTTCTTGTCACAATGTCTGTAAAACTTTCATAGAGAGAGAGAGAGAGAGAGAGAGAGAGAGAGAGAACATGGGGATGGTGTTCTACTGAGTTATCTGACCACTGGTGATCAAACCGCCTCATTCCTCCCACCTTAAATATCTTTGCACTTTGAACACATCAACCCAGGATCTTTATCCCCTAGCATGCATTTTCACCTGTCAGTTCCAGGGGCTGGTCATGACACCAAATGTAACAGGAAGTGAGAAAATACAACGGACCAGACCGGGATTCGAACCCGGGCCCCCAGAATCTTTAGTCAGGTGCTCTATCAACTGAGCTATCTGGCCACCGGCGATCGAACCTGTCTGACCGCCACTTATGGAAAACCTTGGGAAAAGTTTTCGCCATTCTAAAAAGTAACCACACAGAGAGATTTGGTTTGAATTCACTTTACTGCGTTAAATAGAGTATCTGACAAGTATGATATATACGGGGTTCTTTTATGGAACACTGAAAAAAAAAATGACCAATTCTCATAGTGACGAGCAACGATAGGACCCAACAGCAAACAAACTGTGAAGAACTGAGTATACTATTTAAATTTTCTGTACAATGTAATTCAGATGTATACGCTGTTTGTAATCACAGGCGGTCACTTTTATGTATGCTCTTGGTAAACCTGGTTAAGAGTTGAGCCTCAGGAAGCACAACTATATCATGAAAATTAAATCTAAATGATAATGATGAAGTAGTGTCTGTAATGATACGAGTTGTCTCTCTTTGTACAGAAATGTTCGTCCTGAAGGCAATGCTAACGACAATTAATTAAGAGATTTTCTCCCTGACGTATGAATCATTGACTGATGGCAGCAGGCTGTCGGGGGTCTGTCACTTTTTGCTTTTTTTTTTTGATGGATGGATGTAAGTTATGATACAGGCCGCCATGACGATGCCGTCCGTTCTTGGCACTAAGTTTAACTGCAAAAGTTTTCATTTTTTCCTGATAAGGAAAATACATTGTGACTGACTATTGAAAGAAAGACTTCAGTGGTTTCGTATTGTGCATGTTGAGGTACTAGTAAATATACATTTACGATAATAAAAATTTGCAATGATTTTCACTTATTTAGAGGCATTATGGATATACATGAATTCTTTCTTTTTATAATGGTATAATTTGAATGCAATTAAAATCATACGATTCTTAAATGGATGAACATCCTCTAACCTCAAACGAAAACTTTAAAATCCGTGGAAGTAAGATCTATGTTGTTTATGACTTTGGTGACTATTGATCGATTGTATATTGTTTAACGTCCCTCTCGAGAATTTTTCACTCATATGGAGACGTCACCAATGCCGGTGAAGGGCTGCAAAATTTAGATCTATGCTCGGCACTTACGGTCTTTGAACAAGGAGGGATTCTTATCGTGCCACACCTGCTTTTTACAGTCTCATTCGAAGGACCACCCCATCTAGTCTCCTCTTACAACAAGCAAGGGGTACTGAGGACCTATTATAACATTTTTAAACTTTGGTTGACAATTACAAATACTTAAGTTAAGCACTGTAAACAATAAAATAGGAAAATAAAAATTTTGAAATTTTCACCTCAAAACGTGTCCTTGTCTCTTTAAAATCAAGCAAAACTTAAAAATTCGTGGCAGCAAGATCAGTTTTATTTCTAGTTAGTATTTGTCAAGTAAAGCTTAGTAGTGGGGAAACTGGCGTCAATACATGTGACTTCCTGAAATATTCTGAAATTAAAAGTTTTGATTAGAACAACACTTAATAAAAATAAATCCTCCATAGTTTTAAAGATTTATAAGAAAATGCCTTGTGATGTTCATTTTTGAGAATGCCGTTAATGCAGACTGTAAAAAACTCAATGTGATCTTCACCTTTCATTGTGTAGCTGTATATACATGAATGTTGGTACTTAAACTTCGATTATGAAATGGAGCCGAACAGCTCAGAATGATTAAATGCATACTTAAACATATCAATAGCATATCACATTCATCGAAGTATGTTTTTTTTTTTTTTTTTTTTGTAATTCTATGCGTTCATCATGACTTGCATACTTTTGGAAATACAGGTCTTTTAGAGGCTCGTCATGCTGGGAGGGATCGCTATTTCAGTCTTGTCTTTGGATTCTTCTAAGGGAGTATTCGCTAAAGTTCCAATAAATCTATTGTTTGCGCATTTAATTATCACTTTCCAATTTGGGAATCAATGTAAGCACGCACCCACATTTAACAAACCACGAAAACCAGAATTTATTCCAAATTTATTACAATTCTACTTTTTTATGGCTTTTTCAATGAACATCTGTGTTTTACCTGTAGAGGAGGCCCACTCTGTTTGCAGCAATGATGGATCAGGGCTTTTATTCTTCATTTTGACAAGTTCTTCTCTAAAAAAGAAAAACGTTGTAAAACGAAACCAGTTTCAGGGCCAAGATGTAGGCGTGGAATAGGTCTGAAATATACATTTACATACGAAAAGGAAGCATCAATTTAAAAGTGCTTTTAAATCAAACTTCTAATGCAAGCACTTGTACATATCTGTAAAATTGCAAAAATAGATCTGTCATCGGCTTCAGTGAATAACAAAAAATGCTCTCAGAAATCTAGAGAAAAAATTGGTTGATAATAAATGTTCTTGTTGCAAATTTTATTTCATCTGAGTCATCATTAATCCATAATTTCCTCGTTTTGAAGTCAGTTTGGGATATTCTAGTTGATGGTTAAATTGGCTAGAAATGTATATATATATATATTTAGTGCTTTATATATGTATATGTATATATATATATATATATATATATATATATATATACATCCCACTTTATAAATTGCATATTGTGGTCTCTTCATTTTCAATTATTGTCATCCCTTGGGGATCCGGGTTAGAATAGGTCTTCGGTACCCCTTGCTTGTTGTAAGAGGCGACTATATAGGGCGGTCCTTTTGATGAGATCGCAAAAACCGAGGCCCCGTGTCACAGCAGGTGTGGCACGATAGAGATCCCTCCCTGCTCAAAGGTCGTACATATAAGCGCCGAACATAGGCCTAAATTTTGCAGCCCTTCACCGGCAGTGGTGACGTCTCCATATATGAGTGAAATATTCTCGAGAGGGACGTTAAACAATATACAAACAAACTAAATAGATTTCATCCCAGTTCTTCATAACGTGAGGAAAACAGCAAGATATAGATGCATCGTTTTAACTATACGTGTAGTTTGAACGCTTTTTTATTGCCCCTGTAGATCTGTCAACGATTTATTGGATAAAAAAGCATAATTTGGTTGTTTCACCATTTTCAGGATTTGCGTATGAGAAATATTCTGGGTGAAAGCTCCCCTGAGAGACTTATTTGTAATATTGCACTTCAGGGTTTGTGTATATTTGTAAAAAGAAACGCAGACTTTAGTTTCGTATACAATCAGCAAGGCTAGTGACATTTTCTGTAAATGCTGAGGTTGCTTAAAATAGAATGAGTTATTGCTTAAATATAAAAGTTGAATACATAAACTTGTTTTTTTTCTTTAAAAATTCGATTTTAGAATTTTACTGTTGGCGATATATATGCAAATATATAAAACACAATCTTTGATATGAATTCCCAGTCTTCCCACACATTTTAATGAAATGGATTTGGTATTTTGACTTCCAAATTTTATTTTCGAATGAGATGTTTAGATAAACTACACCGAAATGGACAAAAACACCTCAGCACAATGACTCGTAAATTTTATTTTGTTCTTTTAAAAAGGCGTCCAAATGCTGGGAGTCCTTTGGGATCTGTCACATCTACAAGGCTGTGTTAGTATTTACTCATCAAATCAACAATAAAAGTCTATTTTCATTTTGCAAGTAATCAACATTTTATTTTTATGAACGTATTTACACAAAACTTTTGAAGACTTACTGCTTAGGGCTGTGAAAATGATGAAACATTGGAAACTGAAGTGATAATACGGTGAAGGTGGTGTCAATATGAGCGACTTTTATTGGATTTTGGGTTTGTTGTCGGTCACTTAAAACAATAGATTCTTTTACTTACACGTATTTTGAATTGGTAATAAGCAAATAAAATTATGACCGTTTTGTCGGAGCTTTGGCCAATTGGTTAGAAAGTCTTTTCATTGTTAAAAATAGCTATATTCGTTTGCAGATTCAGTTGTTAGTTATTAATATTTGATGACTGTCAATAGATGCATTTATTTTACTATTGCTACAACATTTAGATATATTATTATTATTTCATCAAAATAGCTGATTTTTTTTTTTCATTGGCTGATTTTCATTCGTGTTTGTCCTTGATAGGTGTTTGGAAGTTAAAATAAAAGAGTGTTATGGATCAAGTTTGCTAGTACGGAAATCTGAATGATTATTGCTGCATTTGAAATAAGATAATTTCATGGACGACCTAAAATCCATTAGACACCGCTACGCGTTCTCAGCAGATCGGAGGTGACTAGAGTCACGGAGGTGACGAGAGTCACGTGCTTTTTCACATTCTGAAATCGCAAAGTCTGCACCACTTAAAAAGCCATCAAGCTTTTTTGTTAATACCAAAAAGTTGCTTTTTCATTTTCCCCCGTCGAAATTAGAGGTTGTGCTTGCTTTGATGTGAGATTAGAGGCCCAAAGTTTAATTTGGATTCAAAAAACACATATACTGCATCATTATCCCCCGTTTTTATCTGAAGTCGTTAATTGCGGTTTTGTTAATAATCCCCTACTCATCATGCGACTTAGGCGATTTTATGGCGCGGCTTTTATGAAAAGGTATTGACTCTGGTTTCTGGGCGATTTGTATCGTAGATTGAATTCTGATTTCGTCAAATCAAAATTAAAATGTAAGACTGAAATCATTTTCGATTTCTCCTATTCATTTGACTGTGATTGACGTTTGAACGGCGTCGTTCTCAGGAAATGTTTTTATTTTGTGAGATAATGGCTTTTGAAATCAGAAATCATTAGTAATTAGAGGGTTTGAGCGTTTTCCTTTCGTCATCTTCTCAAGTTTCTGGTGGAAAGAGAACCCTCACAAAGACATAGGTGTCATTATCAAAATTTCTCAAATTCCATTGATTTTGATTTGTAACAATTTTCTGCAGGAGTTTTCAAAATGTAAATATTCTTAAATATATACCGACCTGACCAGGAGCTTATGCAATTATTAACTAACATTACTCAACGTTTAACTTTAGAAAGGCTTTTTATTGATTAAATTGGGTGGAATTTGAGATTTTAACTATGTATTTGCGGAGATTAACATTTCACTAGGAATGTTTACATTTGATTTCTCTTTATCGGGTTTATCATATAGACCCTCTTTAACAACACCGGGCCAGACAAGCTCATTCAGTTTGATTTGTAGACTATAGACCTGTTACTGTGGTATTAGTCTACAAAACCATTCTTTACAAAAATGTATAAAGAGGATTTTCTGAGCTTCCTTTCTAAGGAATAGTTTTCATATTTTCAGGAGATGAAAAGAAAAAGAAAGGAGTGAAGAGAAATTGTTGTAGGTCCAATATCCCAACATCTGCGGAAGATACAACCAAAAGGACAAAGGAACGATAAGAATTGAAATGCACCCTGTATTGCAATAAAATGGGTGTTTATCACGTGGTACATACAGGGGAAAGTACATCTAGATTATAGGTTTTAATAAACGTCAGGCATTTTATCTCCTGTACTTTGTGCTATGGGAGACCTTGATTAGTAATTACCGCTGATGATCCCAACACGGACAATTACTGGCTTCAAATGTTGATCCCTTTTTGCGATACCTGTGAAAATTAGACCTTTATCCATATAACAATTATGAAATTCGTTCACTGGAGCTGTGAAGCTGGGGACATGCATTGGATATATTTCGTTGGAGGCCATAGAATGGGGAAGCATATAGCTTATCTATCTGTGTTTTTTAAAAGTTGATATTATTTATTTTGCATGTTTAACATATAAGTAGAACACGGTTGATTTTTACGAGAAATAGATGTGCATGTATAGAAATGATAAAGAAATAAGCCTGTGTTTGTTTCCACGTGTTTTTGTTTTTTGTGTCAAGACTGAAAGGAGGACGGAATTAATTTAGATCTAATGATGTGTACCAGTTTTATTTGTCAGTGTTGGACTTCTGTTTTATTATTACATTGTACTAGTCAAAATATTGTAAATTGAATATTTCGAAATGAGAAGGACTACAATAACTTACTTGTACTGATGTTTTAATGAGGTTACTGTGTTATGGAATCACACACGCGGCCTTGTGAAATTCTGATCTGTGTTAAGCAAGGTATTGTTATCCTCACACGAGCATTGGAATATAATTAATAAAACGATTAACAAGCTAAGAAATTATTTTGTCAGTTAATTTGTCAGTTAACGTCGCTAAAGATAATGAGAGTCATCTGATACCGAGATCACTAATTTATATTATTGTAGGGAATACAAAGTAAGACGATTATTCGGTTAAATGTATGACGTTTTTTTTTCCGTGTGAGATATCTGTTGAGCTGAACACCTTGACACAGGTTGGTGTCAAATGAAAGAGACGGAATGTCTACTTGTAGATATTAGCGGACTTAGTACTATTTATACCAAGTAAAAATAGCAATACGACGTTCTTATACGGACTCTTGAGGGAGATGCATGTTGAGGTCCGCTTTGATCATGTGTCGGGTCACAGGGGCATCTCTGTGTATCCCGCACTTAAGGGGGATTTGTGTTCGGTTCTGTAGAGTTTGTCGATATATAAACTGCTAAATCCCTATCCAGAAGCAGCTAATTATAAACAAGAGAGAATCAGGAATAGCCTTTGTGAATCGGAACAGACACGCCCATGTTCTGAAGAGTTTAACTATACAAAATGAATAAAGCATCCAATTGCTGGTTATTATCAGAGTTTGGAACATGGGCTGAACAATATTCTACTACTGAATGCACGTTAAATCGTTAGAAAA
Source organism: Ostrea edulis (assembly GCF_947568905.1). Classification (NCBI taxonomy): domain Eukaryota; kingdom Metazoa; phylum Mollusca; class Bivalvia; order Ostreida; family Ostreidae; genus Ostrea; species Ostrea edulis. The sequence goes on from NC_079170.1 coordinate 72,168,830, forward strand.
TCCAAAGGCAATATTTGATTAAAAAATGTTTTGCTTTGTCTACAATTTAGACGTATTTTCTTTGGGCATTTGCAATGTTTCAAACCAAATTTTTCTTGTTCATTGGTATCTGCAATAAAGATTTGTAATTGGTCTCCTAGTACTTATTTATGTAATATACTACATCTGTCACAGCAAGGATAACCAGGGAGGGGGGGGTCTGAAAATCTAAATATCTAGCTCGGTCTATAGCATTAATAACTGTTAAACGACGGCTGTATCCTCAGGAAAAAACAACTTTCCATGTGTAATAGTTCTTTCAGACCTTTCTCAGTACTGTAGAAAAAAGATCAGTTCAAAGTAACAGAAAAAACCAATAGCGGAGAACAATTTTCCGTCAGGTTTCTTTAGTTGTGTTCTGTCACATATATGGACTAAACGGCATTTTTTCCCTTTAATCACCGATTTTGACGTGAATTTTGGCTTTGACGTCCTTCAAGGCAGGCCTGCCCCTTATTTGTTGTTGTTGATATTATGATAGATTATAATCTTAAGAACAATTCACAATAGTACTTTATAGGGAGACCCCTGCCTTGAAATTCACGAAAAAACGACAAAAAATTAAGGGGAACTGTTTTTGAAATTTACACGGGTATAACTTGTGCTCAGATTATCTCAGTCAGCTGCCTGGCGGTATTATACACTGAGGTTATTTTTAGCCATGCTTCAAATCCTTATCACGCCACACTTTAATTTCGCATTTTTAACACTTATTTTTTCATATCTCATATACGGTAATTATGTGTATATTTTCCTTCAATAATCTAGTTTAAATGCATATTCATTCTTAATATAAAAGGTATTAAAATTGTAAATTCTCTGCCAAGACCCAGACAAGTAGAACTGTCCCCTCTGTGGTCGAATTTATTCCAAGGACAACAATCATTCATTCTGCGTTAACTGACAGTAGCACATGTGCGACGAAAAAAAGCATACCATATTATAAGAATTGTAACTGTTTGTCTGTCCGTTCTGGGAAAGAGTTCTGTTGTTGGTGAAGTGCTGAAGAATCGGTTTATTACATTGCCGAGAAATAGGTTTACATTTTATTTGTTTTCGTTTTATTTTTGCCAGAACTAAATGTCTTGTAAATTAAATGTATATCAAGTAGGGATTTAATCCGAAAGTAACTATGAATTATAAAAATATGATTTATTTTTAATATATAGAGGCCAAAAGCGTAAACAGTACATGCATCATGCTACATATTGTAGTTCATCGTTGTTAGAGGTCTATTAAAAGTTTATGTCTATATCCACATTATATAGGTATTGAAAAACACATTTACTCAGCCATAAGTGCCAATCTAGAACTCGAATCAAATATTTCATGTAATACTTGAAATGTTGGGATGACCGATTAAATCTTTCACAGAATGAAATAAAGATAATTTCATACGATCATATTTTTTTCAATATTTTTTTTATTTGGTCTATCGAATCTAATGTTAAAAATATTAATTCACTTGAAATTGAAATAGTTTCGTTATTTGAAATGTGATTGGTAAGGAATTGTACTGTAATGTCCCTACTATTCCAGAGATCGTCAAACAACTTAATAAGATAAGGCAAAAAGCAAATAATGGCACACACGACGTATAATCTATGTATGCGGGTAAGTTACAAGTATTTTTGAGTGTACCCAGAGTAAATTTAATCATCCGACATTATCGACACTTTCTACGAACACATTTCTTTTTTAAAGGATGAAAATTAAAACTAAATTTATGTTTTTATAAGTAAAATAAATACAGTTTACCGTATGGAATTTTGTTTATAGCAATGATTTCTAAATATTAAGTCCAAAAACAGTGGGGAATTTGTATAGTGTTTCATAGGGAGGGATAATTATATTTCAATTTTTGAACGTCATAGAAAATTTACAAGTCTCTTGTTTTCTAGGAATTTTATATGTGTACTTATTATAACCACACTGGGGGGGGGGGGGTAAGATATATATATATGAACCCATGGATCCATTTTTATTTTTATTTTTTTTGGTATCGGGTGTCCTCGCCAGGCTTCATGAGAAGTGGTTGATTACGTAAGAATTCCTGCGTTGTTTTCAGTAAGGGGAAGATATATTTGTCTTCCTGAGTCAACACATTCCAAAATTATCCTCTTAGAATAGTTTTTCATCCACAAACTCGTAGATTTAGTAAGAATTAACCAGACACTTAAAGGTTTATCTCTAAGATGTTTCACACAACTTAAAATTTAACCTGTAACAAAGATAAATTACCCTGAAACGAATCTGTTACCAAGTGATACTCGATGTTGTTAGCAGAAGACACACCGCGATAACATCCAAATGGCGAGGGTGCATATTTGATTTGAAATGAAACCATCCAATCAGGCCTTCGCCAATCAAACGCATACAGATCTGTCGTTTTAAGCCTTTCTCCTTAATCCTGATATGTATATTGTTAAGGAAATTGCCACAAAACAAATCTCGGGCCGTTACTTTTCAAGATCCCCCTGCCCTTTATAAATCAGATCAAAGAGATTTGATTTAAAAACCAATAGTTAAACTTGGGCGATTAACCAATCAGAAAATGAAACGGAAACAGCGTTGAAAGTCATATTTACATTAAGTTTTACCCGATACATAAAATGTTCTTTAAATGCATGTACAGTCCTCTAAGCCACCGAGTTATAATAGTGTTGTAAAATTCAGAAATAAAAGGGGGAAAATAATAAAATCCAAAAGCTGCTGCAAATTTTATTAATGAATGATGCACTTTGATATACATGTACCCGTTTTCATTCGTGATATTGTAAATAAGATATCAAACTAAACCGTCTTGGTGTAATCCTTTTCTTTTGTAAAATATCTAGTTGTAGGACTATACTGCAGTTTGCATAATTTAAAAACAAATCAAATATAAATGCAATTAGTCATTTCGATATCACTAAATTTAACATGATTATGCTTTTTACAATTTCTAAGGTATTATCCGACTTATCAATGTTGATAAATTACGGGTGTATATTTAATATGATGTTGTGAGCTACCAGTACGCCTGTGATGCATGTGCGTGGACTAGCAAGGGAATGATTTCATCTTTAGCAGTTTTTCGTCATGACTTTATTGAAACACATACTGAAAATTGCATATTTTCCGTGAAATTTTTTTCAAAAGATATAATTCGCGAGAATTATACTACTTCATTGTTTCGTAACGTTATTGTGAAAAATGAAGCACTTGCTGAAATGTTATAAAATCATTGTATTCGCGAGTGGTGTGTGACTGCCTTTCTTTCCCAGTGTTTTTGTTCACGCCACTACAACAACGAAAATTAGACCTTCACGAAAACTAGTGATTTTACTTGATAGTGGTCTCGGCTTATTATCTGACAACTAATGACTACACGTGTACTTTTATAACATGAAGTTTTGTATTCTTAGAAGTGCTGCGGATGACTAACTCATTGTCCTTTCAAAGACGACCCTGTAAGGTGTACGAAAACAAATTTAGATAAAGTGCAAAAAGGTGCAACGATAAAAGTACGCTTTCTGTTTCTTCATTTGTTTCTGCCTCACTTGATAAATGCTCCACGGATATACATTCCTAGCCCTTCTGTAAGGGGTGTTGTTTCCTCTGAATCCCCGCCTTATTCATTCAAAATTGATAAACGGCTTCACGTTACGAAAAGGTTCGAGTTTTAGACATATGGCCTTTAGAATCATGTTCGTTTCCTTGTATCTGTCACTTAATTAAGTCACCCTGCATTTGAATCTACGTGTTTTTGACCCAAATTATACCGATTGTCTGGGCAGATAATATTAAAAGCATATTTATCAGAATTTAACATTCATGTAGCATTTGCAATGTTTGTAATTTGCCCAACCCTTTATAGCGACGCTGCGAACAGTTATATAAATATCTTTTATATGACTTTTCTATTACAAGGAAAAACCTTGCTTGTTTGGACTCTGTAATAAATAATACACAATTAGTAAGCAATATGCAAATGAAGGAGATAACGCTATACCGTTATTTCTGTACTGAACAGTGAGAGGTATGCTAATATAACAAGACATAGTTTAAAGCTATTGAAAGCAGTCGCTCGTTTAGTCTATAAATGACCATATTTTCCATTCCATATATGGTCTTCTCTAGGCTATTCAAGAAATTCTGGTTTACCAGTGAGTGCTGACAGTCGATAGTACACAAGAGACTAAGCGCAGTCTCCTAATATAAAATTCTCCCGTCTCCTTGTCTGACACCTTCACTTCAGATTTGAGAAATGTTTCCTGCGCCTTAATTGTTCCGTTCTCTGTGAAATATGATACACTGTTAATGACAAACAGTTTCTTGCATATTTTGGCATTGATGATGTTGCTCTTTATACCTGAAGAGTACAAGTCGGTATTTGTGATAACGGTACGTGTTTATATAGAAAAGTACAAAATATGTTTAATGGTTTCATTCTTCGGGGCTCATGAGTATTACGTGCACCCTCAATACATGTGATGTACTTTCAATCAACACTGGATATTTTGTCTTTGCTGACATATGAAGAAAAATTAATGGGGTAATGTTTCCTAACTGACCTACTAATCTAAGTTCATCCTACGTTTTTGCTTCCCTCTTTGTTTTACTAACAGGTATACATTAGTTTTCTACCTATATCCAATCGGACAACACTCTAGTAAAAGTTCGTTGACATCTGACATAAATTAAAAAAAAAAAATGAGACACGACGTAAAATGGCCTTGGCCAACTCCTTCTGGTTATGGCGTCCTTCTATACTGTAACTAGTCTAATATAACCTACTATAAACATGTTCTGTGAATCCTCCTGATTCTAATCGGGGTGGAGAGTCCGTTAAAACAACTCGGGAGATGAAGAGCTGTTGTGACAAAACGCTCCGGGTTCTGAAATTATTTTCCAAATCTCCCTTCCCTTGTCCTCGCCCAGACCGATTTCCGGTTACACGTGATGCCATTGTAAATCATATATTGACATGAAATCCAAGGACAAGACATCTTTCTGTGGCCTACAAAAATTCCTATATTAGTAAATATTACAGAGACCATATGGGATGAACTCGAAAACCGCAACTTAATCTGCAACATTAATATTAGATATATCTGCTATGCAAAACTAAAAAACAAAAGACGAATATTTCAGACTGTCAAAACTGGTTTTTATATTTTTATCAATTTGTTTTACGATACTACAAAAATGCTGTTAAATCATATTGCAAAACTGACTGCACTAACTAGCCCAAAAATTGCTTTGAACTTCACAATGAGAGTTCGCACAAATACGAATTAAGTCTCAAGGCTCAAACGAAGCATCAAAATTAACGACGATAAGCGGAAAGCAAAAAATAAGCCGGGAAGCTTGCAAACCTAAATAGTGATATTCATAATTTTGACAGACATATCTTCCAATGGCCCAATAGATCATTGCAGAACTTTTCCTTCCATTCTTTTATTGAAATATCAATTCTATAAATATATTATTTTACCTTATCATTGCTTGAGATTGAATTGTAAAGTCGGTGAATTGCATTCTGAGAGGACATTTATGTCAGAATTTTCCATAAATCAATAGAAATGTTGCCAATTTCAAAGACACTTTCAACAAGGAAACGGCACATGAATTTCAAATGTGTTATTTTCCATGAAATCGCTTCTTACAAATGTACATTGCTTACTTGTGAAATCAAAATAAGCAACCAATAAAGATTTTTATACCATGTTTTAATAGAGATTTTGATAGAAAATGATTTATTTATGGTTTCATGGCGACATTTTCGATACTGGAATTTTAGCCTTCGAATATGTGACCTTGAGAGATAAAGGCAGTATAATATACAAGGACTAATAATGCCTGGTTTGTCGGCTAATAGGTTGTTGACGGTGCAACATTCATCAGCCATCTTTGATCAGTGCTTTGAGTAAAACTGATAATCAATGATCTAGCATTCTGGACGTTATCGCTAGACAGTTTGTACGTCAGATAAAATCTAATTTCATGTAGATTAGTTTGTTGTCCTGCTCTCGTGCAATGAATTTGGTTTGACTGTAGGGTGTTTATCCAGTCGTACGATTGGACTATGTGCACCACGGTAAAGAGTCACAGTCAGCTGAAGTCCTCTGGTTTGGCTATCTTCTGTAGTAAAGCGTGACTTGTTAATGTCATTGTCATGGAATTACATGAAAGTCACACATTCAAATATACCCACTCACAAACACAATGATTAAAAGGAATCTACAACACTTTGGGTTTTTTTTTTCCGGAATCACCTAAAAAGCTGCAGTCCCGCACGGTATGTAACAATTGGCAACATAACTTTGCCATCTGAAGCACGATATGTTACAATTTGTTACAAAGCGTAGCACGAATGGTGATGTTTTGTAACAAAAGGAATGCTGTAACATTGCGTCACCATTAGTGCTACGATATGTAACAAATTGTTACATACCGTCTCGTTGTTACATACCGTACCGTATCAGTGCATTTCCGGTTTTCTCTTACAATAAAAACTTTTTTTCACTGGGCATTCCGACCTGATTTTCATTCTCAATTTCATGGTTTTTACACTGTTTATTCCGACACACTGTATATTCCGACAAAAGAATTGTCTCGCGGTGCATGTCGGATTAGACAGGTTTGACTGTATTGGTATCATTGAGACATTCCCAATACACCTTTAGCCTCAACACCGTACATGTGACGTCAACGGCAAGTCCTCCTTCTTTATCTGCAAGCCGAGCGATTAAATGACTACACTTAATTTTATATTTGCACTCTTTGCTTTGTAACTGGGAGGTCGTGAGTTCGAGCCCCGCTCGTGCTATGGCCACGTCAAGCCCAAGACGTTAACCTAGGTAGTGATTGTTCCTTCTCCAAACGCTAAGCAATTAGAAGTGAGAATCACGGATCTTTCGGATATGAGCGTAAAAATGGACTTCCTATGTCGCGGCAGGCGTTGGGCCTTTAATGAAGCCCTGAGCGCTAAGCATAGGTCTAAATTTGTGGTACTTCACCTACAGCTGGCGATGCCTCAATATGAATGAAATATTCTCGACGGGACGTAAAACAAACAATCAATCAATCTGTTTTATTTTCATGATCATCGTGCTATCTTTTTCACCATGGGCAACAAATACACAAATATTTGAAGAAGAAAAACCCCACACATGTTTGATCGGAATTTGCAACTGAATGCATTTTATGTTAGCCATCATTCGCCGGTGGTTATTTTTCAATAGCATGGGTCAAAATGAGCCATACAGTCGTATAAATCAGGCATATTTTAGTAAATAGTAGAATTACTGGATTACGATTTAATATTGTTTAACATCCCGCTAGAGAATTTTTTACTCATATGGAGACGTCACCATTGCCGATGAAGGGCTGCAAAAATGTTAACCTATGCTCGGCGCATACGAACGGCCTTTGAGCAGGGAGGGATCTTTATCATGTCACACCTGCTGTGACACGGGGCCTCAGTTTTGGCGGTCTAAGTAATCTGTTTTGCAAGATATTAAGCAATCATAATTACCAAGTGAACAAACAGGCACAAAATCATCGCGAAGTAAGGCAAACTTGCATTTCTTACTACCAAATTTTAGCAAATTTTGCGGTGGTTTTAACGCAGGACAAAAACGTCATAAAACAGGTTATATGAAGAAGGAAAAAAACACAAAAATAACTGAGGGCGCGTTGGTAAATTTCACACACGTATATTTTGACATTGATTCGCAACATAAATAGTAAATGTTACTATGTTACAAAATCCTCTTTTGTTCTACAAATGTTGATTAATTTGCTTAATTATATGTTGTAAGCTCGTAAAAGAAAGATATCTGTGTAGTAGTAAGATTTATAAACACTGATTTTAAAATCATATGTACATACTATTAAGAGATAATGGTATTTCAGTACATATTAGTGTGAGTGCGTTAAAGTTGTTAGACTACCAGTGTGTAGTAGGTTGAAGTCTGAACAATGCTGATATATCATTTATTGAAATCAATTTAGCATCTGACCTTGTTCCGTTAGGTTTCGTACACTAATACTTCTCATTAACATGGCACGGACCGGGCCGTCTATAAGACAAGAAACGGCGATGTGATCGATATAAATTGTAGAAAAGCTGTGTTTTCATGGAAGATTCAGTCGTTCTGTTTATTTCTATGTTGTTTAACGTCCCATTTGAGAATTTTTCGCTCCCATAGAGAGGTCACCAGCGGTAGGTGAAGTACCACAAATTTTGACCTATGCTTGTCGCTCAGGACCGCAGCAGTGCGGGTTCTTTATCGTGTCGACGCCTGCCGTGACACGGGACCTCCCGTTCTGTTTTGTTTGTTTTGTTTCTTAAAAGTGATATCTAGAAGACACGTGACTTTCACTTCCTGTTGGTGAAGAACAGTCACTACCTATGTTGAACGTAGCAGGGTTGTCTCGGCGCCGAGATCGAGAATGGAACCCATGCCTCGGCGCCGAATCGAGAATGGAACCCAGGCCTCGGCGCCGGGATCGAGAATGGAACCCAGGCCACGGCGCCGGGATCGAGAATGGAACCCATGTCCCCGGGTTGTTTCGGCGCCGGGATCGAGAATGGAACCCAGGCCTCCGGGTTCTGAAGCGAGCGCTTTGGCACTGGGTCGCTCGGTCCTCTAAACGCTGGCAGGGGTATAATCAATCGAGATCTCCCTCAAAAGTTTATCTGCAATTTAGATACAAAAAAAGGAGTCGTGTGCCATTCCTCTGTAAAAAAAATAAAAAATATCTGTACGTGTGTGTTACGGAACCAACATTGTGTCCACCATGGAAACGCAAGCAAGACAACCATCTACAAAAAATAAAGCAACTTTCCATTCAGTTATGCTTATGAGACCAAACACGTTAGGTCGCTTAAGAACATCGGTGTACATTTTGGACTGCTTATATAAAAATATGTTATAATCCGCCGATATATATATATATATATATATATATATATATATATATATATATATATATATATATATATATTAAAGGAATGATACGAATGTATAGTAGAATAAAGAAAATTGAAATTAATTACCCAAAATATTTTATTACAGGAGACGGACGTCAAGAGAATTATGCGGTTTATGTAGTACTATTTGTCAAACTGTGTTATTTTGGTGTGAATTTAAGCAATATTTAACACACTTATATCTAATTTTCAAGGTGAGATGTGTCGTCATTGATTTATAATCTTCGACACGATAGCATCAACTCTACTTTTTCTTTGATTGTCATTTCAATTGTTAATGAAGACAGCAATACATGTACGAAAGAGCCAACATCTTGGATAACTCCGGAGCGAGTAGATTTATAGGTCGTTTGACTAGAGGTCTTTTGAATGACTCCGGAGCGAATAGATTTATAGGTCGGTTGACTGGAGGTCCCAGTCGCTACCCGTGTGTCCCTACCATTACCATTGTCAATGATCACTTGAACAATGTAAATTTATAATGGGCTTATTTGTTAAAATTTATGCAAATTGAATTTAGCATGTACATATAATACTTCATTGTAACACTCTGGTAACGTTTTCATTTTTCAGCATCCTCTAATTTTTTGGTTGTTATATATTGAAATAGAGTCTCAATAATCGGATACATATATATATATATATATATATATATATATATATATATATATATATATATGTTGATTTTGGTAGCGTAAAGTTTGCTAGCGTAAAGCGTCGCAGTTCATATATATATATATATATATATATATATATATATATATATATATATATATACACACACACACACACACACAAAGCACTAAAATGACCAACGCCAATTATAAAATATATTGATTTTGGATCAGCTCTTTGGACGAATAAGGCATGTCCTAATTCGCTCCACTTTTAACATTGATTGGCAAGCCTAAAGACCAAAAACATGTAGTATGCGTTGTAAATACGTTTGTAGATTAGTGTAGTTGTAGTGCTAGATGTATTTATATGTAGTTTTTGTTATTATCCTCTGTTGATATTGGCCACATTATGTAATTCTTTTCGTTTGTCCTGAAGAAGGGACGGGTCGTCCCGAAAATTTGACAATCTGGTTGTTCGTGTCGTTGGTCATTTTAGTGCTTTGTATATTGTATATCATTTCAATTGGTAAAGATATCGACGGCAAAAACATTGGAAATGTACCGTAGGGAGCCTGTAGGAACATAGGATTGCTTCTTACTTTACCTACACTTGTCCAGAGTACAAAATTCTAGAATTTACAAAAAATAAGGTTTGATATTTTTTTTCATGTATATTGGCCTCAAGACCATAAACTGAGAATAGACTTAAGTCTAAATTTCAAATCCAGCTCACTGGAAAGTTGTTTTTCAAGTCATAGCTGTTGTTTGCTTTCAAACGTTCATTTACCCCAGATTCTGATCTAAAAATAGGTTTCATTCGAGAAATTCACACATTGTTTCATCTATCTCCATGACACCCGCCTACTACTATGGCAATCCTTGCTTGAAACTTGACAGATCTGCGAAAAAGTGAATTACAAATCATATTTCAACATCGGGTAAATATCGGGTTTTGTTGAATTATTCTCAGTGTCCCTAAGACTGATATGACTAGGAGTCTCGCGGATATACACTGTCCTGTTTCACTAACATTGTCTCTAGTACTACCAATCTTCCTAATTAATTCTTTAACTTTTATCTCTCTGCGAATTGCGATTATGAAATCAATCCGCTGAACTTTTTTTTATTCAGTGACAACTCCGATTTAATTATATTACAACTACATATTCTGAAAATCATACAATACGCCAGAATAAATTTAATTCAGTTTTATAAATCCGTAACTGCTGATTTGCGAATAGATGATATGATTTTTTTTAAATCCCAGATGTTTTATGTATATGCGGAATTAACAGTTGCTGGTTGTGGAAACACCCTGCTCAATGTTGATACATGTATTTCAAAACAGATAAATCCAAAGTCAATTGAAGTAACAACGCCCATTTGCAGCCAGCGTTGCATGTACCATCTGCCCACGTAGAAAACATGAATAGACCTGCACCTAACTACGCATGCGTTAGTTGAACTTTACCACAAATCACTCGTCACATTGTCATTAGATACATGTACATGTACATATATTGAATATAAGCAAAACACGAAGGGGCGTTTCAATTCAAGATAAATCTTTATTCGGCGTTGCTGGTAAATACTGTAATCTTTGGGCGGTCGTTGGCATGAGGGGGTCATTGATTTCGAAGATTTTGCTTATAATTTGATACACACTTACACTGCTCTAAGGAACAGGAATGGCGGAGATCTCACACTTTGAAGTGAGATACCCGGTAGCGACTCCTAACAGTGCAATTAGTGAAGGATACCTCTAGTACTTAGCTAATGTCTACTGAAATCCGAAGTCTCGTTATCGATATTCTATATTTATCCAATTAGATATCCCTTATAACAGAATGTCTTAACTGTTATCGGAACGAATTCTAACAATGAAATCCTATGAACTTTAACGCATCGTTTTCATTGTCCTTTTTTTTTTTTTTTTTTAAATTAACAGATATTACGTCATCACCAAGATTTTGTTGCTGAATTAATTAAATCAGAAGAAACAGTCCTATCGATAATTTTACACTCATGGAGACGTCATCATTGCCGATGAAGAGCTGCAAAATTTAGACCTATACTCGGCACTTCCGGCCTTAATTTGAGCAAGGAGGGATCTTTATCGTGCCTCATCCGATGTGACACGGGGCCTCGGATTTTGCAGTCTCATCTGAAGGATGCCCCATTTAGTCGCCTCTGACGACATGCATAGGGGTACTGAGGACCTATTCTAACCCGGATCCCCAAATCAGAAGATTGATTGATTGTATATAATATTGTTTAACGTCTCTTTCGAGATTTTTTTCACTCATATGGAGACGTCCTCATTGTCAGTGAATTGTTGTAAAATTTAGGCCTATGCTCAGCGCTCACGGCCTTTGAGCAGGGAGGGATTATCAACGTACCACACCTGCTGTGACACGGGGCCTCGGTTTTTGCGGTCTCATCAGAAGGACCGCCCCATTTCGTCGCTTCTTACGACTAGCAAGGGGAACTAAGGATCTATTCTTACCCAGATCCCCCACGGGATCCAAATCAGAAGAATGAATCCCACCACTAATGGTAGAATACCTGGTATATATTCCATTTACGCTATAACAATGACACATTACTTATAGTGATATGTTTATAGCACTCTTTCTTTTGGATTCAGGTCGCTGCTATTGCATAATACTCTCCATCATCTCCATGTTCCAGAAGGTTCGTTTTCCCATACACTGTTGTTGCCGATATCTGACCAAGTTTTTTTTTTTTGGTTTTGTTTAACATTCTGTGACGATGGAACCAACTCAAGGCCGAATTGAACTGACTCACGAAATTCCGTTTCAGGGCGGCATGATCACCTTGTTTATGATGTGGTCTAAATTTTAACTTTTGGGTATATTTCAAAAGTGCCATTTTCGGAAAGCAATAACTACAGTTGATATTACATATATAAATCTTTCTTTTTAAATGCAAATTCAAAACCACACACATTTTGTAAATTGATATTTTTCAAGCATGAAGAAATGCCAAGATTATCAAAGAAGCGCACACGTGCTAGCGTTTCCCAAATTTTATTTATGATATACATCTGAGCACTTATACCTAATCACTAATCTGATCTTATTTGGTTTAGTCATTGCATTAAAGAGTATGACATAATTTGTATAATTTACAACTTTGGTTTATTAATAAGTAATTTTTGCTTTATTTGAGCAAATACTAATTACCCGCGTTTTCTCATTCTCCAATGAATAATGTACCGTGTAACTATTTTAAAGTTGATTTTCGTCATATTTCTCATACATATGTAAAAACAAATGATATTTGGAGAAATAGATTAACCCCTCTGTGCTCAATGTTTTAATTACATGCAATAAAACGATATTTAACTTGTGGTTCAATGACCGCCCTAAGATGAATTATTTCTATGACCTTTAATAGTAGGATGATAGACAAAATTGAAAGATAAATGAAGATGGCAGAAGAAAAAACAAATAAAGCAGTAACAGACCATTTTGATGAAGTACAGTTTTAGTAGATTGCCTGACGTCATAAGTAGCGATATGCCTCACAAGTGACGCGAAATATTACTGAAAAGTACTATTTGTTGAAAAGGAACATGTGTTAAATGTTTAATATTAAATTATTTAAAACTTTCGGTGATATTTCTTTCGTTTGACTTTGGGGACAAATAAATGCCGACACTAATATCAATGTGAACATTCTATTACACTGAGATGTTATGAAATAGTGCAGCTTAATGAAACGTCCCAGATCTCTCGGTTGATGGTCATTGTGTTCAGTTATTTGATATCCAATGTTAGTTTGACCATTCAGAGCCTACACAGCAACCAAGAAGGAGGACGAAATCTATAAATAGAAAAAATAGCTTGCGTACAAATATCTTGTTGAGCACTTGGGCCTACAGTATCGGTAAGTTTAACATTGCTTGTATCGTTATGAAACATAAATCATACAGACTTTTGAATGAACCCATGGTGTATTAACCCTGACTAATTCACACCATGTGTGCTATATCATTTATTACCACAGGTGTGGCAGCGACCTTTGACCTTCCCGGTCATGTTTTGTCATCCCTGTCAAACTCGCTACAAACGCAATGACATCTCCGGGGCTAATTATAGTCCAGCCTTGGAATATGCTAGTACCAGCAAAATCTATGTTTTTATATCATCCCTAAATTTCCGATTTCTAGTAGTTTCTCTGTTTGACAGTTACAAATGCAGCGATTCATTGTTTCATTTAAAGGTATTTAAAACAACAACAAAAAGTATCAACATCGGCAACTGAATTACGTTTTTAAAGTGACCTTTATGGACTAAAACATCGTACCATTGCTTTAAGGCTTACAGTAAGTTACAGACAGAAGACTTTGAGGGTTACAGTAAGTTACAGACAGGATACTTTGAGACTTACAGTAAGTTACTGACAGGAGACTTTGAGGGTTACAGTAAGTTACATACAGGAGACTTTGAGGGTTACAGTAAGTTACATACAGGAGACTTTGAGGGTTACAGTAAGTTACTGACAGGAGACTTTGAGGGTTACAGTAAGTTACAGACAGGATACTTTGAGACTTACAGTAAGTTACAGACAGGAGACTTTGAGGGTTACAGTAAGTTACAGACAGGAGACTTTGAGACTTACAGTAAGATACAGACAGGAGACTTAAGAGAGATTGCTTAGAACTCTTTTTTTTTGAGAAATGAAAATCATAATCGATTTTCTCCATTTTTATTTCTACCAGATTTTCGTAAAATAAAGGTAAACCGAAGTACCAAATCTTACCCAATTTTACTGGACATATATATAGGAAAGGTGAAGATAACAAACAGTGATCAATCTCATAACTCCCATGAGCAATACAAAATAGAGAGTTTGGCAAACACGGACCCCTGAATACAACAGGTGGGATTGGGTGTCTAGGAGGAGTAAGCATTCACTGTTGACCGATCACACCCGCCATGAGCGCCACACTGTATATCTTGATCAGGTAAACGGAGTTATCTGTAGTCAAAATCAGTTTACCAAGGAAGATATAAGTTACTGACAAACAAGTTGATGTTACAAAAGTTTCAACAGCCTCGTTTAAAGTCAATATTTTGCAAATGCTATCGTCGTTATAACGATCTACTTTGCCAATACAACCTACCATGGAGTCAAATGTTGTCTGATGTGTTTAATAGCAATTATTAGGCCGTTCTTTACATATTGATTTTTACTACGGATTACTCCGTTTATCTTATCAAGATAAAGGGCCGCTCACGTCGGGTTTGACCGGTCAACAGGGGGTGCCTACTCCTCCTATGCATCTGATCTCATCTCTGGTATATCCAGAGATCCGTGTTTGCCCAATTCTCTATTTTGTATTCCTTATAGAGTTATGAGATTGATCGTTATCTTCACCTTTTTATAGAAATGGTGTTATCCGGAACTCCTCCACATTCCATCCGTAAATATAGTGAGAAATAATGCAATAATTTTGTTCAAAAATTGAAAAGTAAAATCGTTTGTGCTGATTAAATTATATCATGATCCACGAATCACATATGAAGATCCACGCGTCACAAGAATTACGGGCAAATGAACAATTTGATATTAAAAAAAAAAACAACAACCAAAAACAAAACGAATTTTACAAATGGTTAGAATATATTAAGACAAGTCACTTGGTAAAGTCTCGTCTCCTACAAACTTGCACCTATCAACTAGATGTGGATCTGGCTGGCACAGGTTGGTAAAATCTAGAAAAAACTTATGTGAAAGAAGTACATAACTAGCAATTATTCACAATATGAAATAAACATGATTTGATATAAATGTATTTGTTTATGTATTAGGATGTACTGAAATTACTGTACAGAATACGCCAAAGCATTACACCGTGTTAATTTGTGATCGATGCGCATCTGATATTGCGGGTTTTACAATGTTCGCTAAATCTGATATGTGTAGTTGTGTTGCTCGATAAATCAGTAGTGACCAGAACAGAAAAAACTGTAACCATGCAAGTTTACAGAACAATTAAAAGAATTAAAAAAAAAAAAAAAATTGTCCATGATTAACATTTTCTGGGTGGGTAGTGGAATGGGTAACAGACAGATAGTTAAAGACGTTCTGTTTCGAGCCCCACCCCCCAACTATGAACGGATGAATCGATATCCTAGTTCTGTTTCGAGCCCCACCCCCAAACTATGAACGGATGAATTGGTATCCTAGTTCTGTTTCGAGCCCCACCCCCAAACTATGAACGGATGAATTGATATCCTAGTTCTGTTTCGTGCCCCACCCCCAAACTATGAACGGATGAATTGATATCCTAGTTCTATTTCGAGCCCCACCCCCAAACTATGAACGGATGAATTGATATCCTAGTTCTGTTTCGAGCCCCACCCCCAAACTATGAACGGATGAATTGATATCCTAGTTCTGTAATATAACGAACACCGTTTTAAATGTTTATTAGAATGGTACATTTTCGTTGTTTATATATGGGTATTGTACAATCTATATACTTTGTGTTCTATAGGTGTTTCTATATATTTCCATACCTTAATCGCAACACGGTCTTAAATCCTGTGGTAAGTTTTTATTTGGTCATTGCAGGTACATCTCGGTAACAGTTCGCTTGGCGAGTTTTCTTGTCAGATCCGTATAGCAAACATATGCACTCACTCTCTTTTTTTTTTTAAATATAAATATACAATGTATATATAGAGAGTTCTTTAAAAAACAAAAATTCTTTAAAACTTGATGGTAGTTTCGTGTTTTGCATTACATGAATACAATTTGTATCTCATAAACGAATTTCTTTGTAGTTTCATTAAAATGTAAATGATTTTCTTCACCTAAATATTTCTATTCTATAGAGATTTGTACACAGTCGTATTATGAAGGTCCTCGGTCTGCTTTGAATTCAATTCCGTTTTAACCCGCACTGTACTGTACTTATCTAGGAAACATATTGCAAGGAATCGTTTGATAATTAATCTATTGATGAAATAAATATTGTTTTGTATCGCATATGCATTTCATTTCCTTGGAGTAGAATGTTGCTTTGTCATTGGATAAAAGAAGATGCATGGTAACATACTATATTTTTATAGATAGTCAGTAAGAAATCTATACAGGGTAACGCAGCGGAGTATAGATAGTCAGTAAGAAATCTATACAGGGTAACGCAGTGGAGTATAGATAGTCAGTAAGAAATCTATACAGGGTAACGCAGCGGAGTATAGATAGTCAGTAAGAAATCTATACAGGGTAACGCAGCGGAGTATAGATAGCCGGCAAGAAATCTATTTAGGTAATACAGTGGATTTGTGTGAAAACCTTTTGAAATGTGCAAATTGTCTGTTGTAGTAGGGTTCTCGACAAAATAAAACAATTATTAGGTTGGTAACAAAATCTCAATCTCTCTCTCTCTCTCTCTCTCTCTCTCTCTCTATTTATCTCTCTATCTATTAAATTAGATGCGTAACTTCGGAAAAAGGATTGGCTCTAAGGGCTGGGCCGGTCGGGCTGGAGTACGAAGCGAGAATGGGAACGGTTGCGGGCTGGGCGAGACCCATCAAACGGTCGAGGTCGGATCGTCGGTTTAACCCGTCTCGTGGACTGCCTCAGCTGTGCCGCGGCCTCTCCCGGGGTCGTCGGCTCTAACTATCCGTCTGTCTGTCTGTTGTAGTAGCATAGTGATTGAAACACTTGCTTTGTAACCGCGAGATTCCGGATTGGATTCTCAACCCGACGCCGGTTTTTTGTTGTTTTTCGAAATTCCTGACCCAACCACGTCATCTGAAAAGAAAAGACTACGTAAACTGTGGATCCATCATTTGCATAATGACAAGATGAGGTTCGAGACATTTGTATGAAGAAACGTGTACCGTCTGCCTAATCTGTGACTCAACTGAACGTCTTTTCTCAATTTCTTCTTGCAAAAGAACGGGCTCAAATTTATACGGCTCCAAACTTAGCTGTTCGTGACTTGTATGTAGTGATTGTTTCTTCGCCAAACGCTCGGCATTTAGAAGTGACCTTTTCTGGACATCGGAAGGAAAGCGGCGCAGAGGTAGGCTTCAATAACGTGGCCACCTACCATTGAGTCGGAAAGGCGCCAACTTAAAACGACTCACGGGGAGGCCTACAAAAGCTGGCCAAGGACAGGCAGAAGTAGCGAACCTTTGTTACTGCACCACGTGCCATTTGGCGTAATGAGCAGTAAATAAGGAAAGGATTGGAATAGGTAACCTGTGTAAATCAGGTGAGCTAAATATTGAATTTTGACATTGAATATAACTTTTTACAATTGTACTTAATGTGTTGATATGTCAAATATTATCTAACATTAGTGTCATTGTGTCGTGCGTTCAATTGAACATGATGTATTGATATGCCAAATGAGTTTTAAAGTACATATTATACAACATATTTTTTTTTTGAAAAAAAAAATAACTGACATCAATTTGTCATGTACATTCCCTATTGATATACCTAATGACTGCAATGTACCACGTTTCTAAGCGCCTCTTGATAGTGATCTCGCGCAGAAATTCAATCAGAGACCTTCGTGATTAGAAAAAAAAAGCAAAGCTCAAACCTGAACTCCACCAAATTCAATTTCAGATTAACGTCTGCGACATCACTTTAATTTTTAGCATGCATGTGCATTAATACTATTCCGCGATATTAGAATTGCGAAATACGTCTGGAATTTCCTAAAGGTTAATATTTGAAATTGATCATTTATTTCCTTTTCAGTTCACATGAGTCCTAGTCTTACCATAAAGCATCCTTGGGTCAAGGGGATTTAAGATTGTTGAAATGAATGATCCGAAAGGGAGATAATCAAGATATAGTAGAAATATCAACGAGGGATTTAAAAAAATATATCTTCTTTAAAAACACCGAACGAGAAAAGTCAAGAATTGTATGAAAGATTCCTGATATAATGAAGATACATTTTATACAAGTTTGTTCAAATCATGATCGCCAAGGCCAGGGTGAAGACACAACAGGGACTATGATAATTTAGGAATTTAGAAAAATATATATACACGAATCATTAAGAACCAAAACGGTACAACATGTCCAGTTACTAGTACCATGCAAGCATCCTCATGAAGTATAGATTCGAGATTCTGGAGCTCTCTAACACGATGCTGCTGGGTTCAGATTGTACGCTAAAGCTTAATTTTCCATTCAGTAACGTTGTATTTAACATTTACAAGACTTTCATGTTACCCTCAGTGCTAAACACAAAACATCTATGATTATGATAATTATAAAAACTTTGACCAAAATTGTGAAATCCATTTGATTCCGAGCAAGGTTATATGGATCATATGGTGAGCATTTTTTTGCAACCCTTTCCTTAACTCATAACATTTATAGCAGACAACTGCAGGCAGTCAAATTAAAAATGAAGACCTGTACCACAGTTGCGAAATTCTTAGTCCCTGGGGCAAGAAGTCAGATGCTAACCGTTTAGAGTAGGATTTTACACTAAATGTGGATGAAAAAATGAAATGAAATTCAAATATTTTTTTATATTTTTAGAAATAGCATCGGAAGATGCAAAATTATGAAGAATAAAGGTGGGGAAATGATCATTCCAGTGTTCGAGGCGGTTTCTGAATCCCAAAGGAAACGCAGGTGATATTTCAAGGACAGTCGGATCTAATGACGTCAGGATGACCTCTAATGTCACATTTATTGCACCATTAGTGCACGCCATCACAGTATGTTTGTCACATGACCGTTGCCACTGGGGTTGGTTGGTTGTATTTTGTTTAACGTCCCGCTCGAGAATCTTTTACTCATATGACTTGCCTTCATTGCCGGTGAAGGGCTGCAAAATTTAGGCCTATGCTCGGCACTCACGGCCTTTGAACAGGGATGGATCTTTATCGTGTCACACCAGCCGTGACTCGGGGCCTCGGGGGTTTTTTTTTGGGGGGGGGATCTCATCTGAAGGACCGCCCATTTAGCCGCCTCTTGCAACAAGCAAGGAATACTGAGGATCTATTCTAACCCGGATCCCCACGGGATGTGTGTTTTGTTTCGAATATATGTGGCAAATAATTTTTTGAGTTTGAATGTGCACTGAAATATGTCACATCGGTGTCAAAGATAAAATTCTTTAACAATACATTTATATTTCAGTGCCTGCAGCTCTGGAAGTATACTGCTAATTCGTGATCAAGCTAAATCGTACATCATCTGCGATTGCGCTTAATCGAAACAATTCTTTATAAGAAATTCAATTGCAATTCTGAGAAAGTAAAAAAAAGTATATTTAGTGATTGAAAACTGAAAATAAATCATGTGATCAACGATTGCTTGAATCGCTGTGACCTCCCAGTTAGAAGGAACTTAAATTGCTTAAGAAAAAAAATGCCATCAACGTTTGAAGTTCCCTTTGCATCTTAACCAATTGTCTCATCTAGTAGATGGTAAATATTCTATACAGCGTTCGAACTGACAGATTCATAAATCACGACGCGTTTTTGATATATCGTACTGGTTCCATTTGCGATTTTCAGCAGCTTTGACACTCTAAAAGAAAGTGGTGAATATAGGTTGACAGCTAAAAGTTTCAAAGTTTCTTATGCACGATTTCAGAGGAAAAGGTCTTGAAGATGACAATACTTGTGAATGTGTAATGAGATCGAAGAAGCTTTTTTGCCTCTTTGATAATTTTGACCGAATTTCTAAAACATAATCAAAAAAGACCTGCATACGGCTACATGGGCTTGCGTGCTGGAAACTTTATAGAATGGTTTTTTCAGCATGTAGACAAAGAACACTATTTATATTTCCAGTGTTTTTGACTTTGATGTTTTTACAAATTGTAATGATAGTCATTTCCTTATGAACGCGCTGCAGTTGTGAACTATACGCGCATCTTGATAAATAGCGGTATACATGTAATACGTCTATTTCAACGGCTGAAAATGTCCGACAGAAATGAAAGTAGCATGTAAATATACAAAATAAGTTTCATTTTTGAAAATACACAAGGCTATGAACTGCAATGTTTCACCCTAGCATAATTTTCATAAAGCGCTAATGCTAGAAGCATAATATTGGAGAGGTTCCGCAGAAATGGGACATAGTTTTGATTTCAGGGAAACACAACATCTATTATTTTCATAAACGATCAAATAAACCAATCAGATTGGTTCTTTTATGAAAAATTCTGAGGTATGAAAACACAAAAATACGTCATTATAGCGAGACCTGATGACGATTTGTTTGAAGAAATGAAAATAGAAATGAAAATTATAATGTTCAATTGCAGTTATTTACCATCTGAAAATAGGAGTCACAAGAAAAAACAATTACATGTACCTTTATGATTCATAATGTGTTTGAACAGAAAATTAAACCAGCCATTTAATGCATAGATCGAAACAAGCTCAGCCTGTAATTTTCAATATTTTTTTTTTGGGGGGGGGGGTAATAATATACACGTGTTTCTGATAAAAATATTCCAAAAACCCGCATCAAAGTGAATGTTTGCAAACATGAAAAAGGAATATTAATCATATCGCACTTCATAAACTTCGACTGTACAGAATCTAGAATTTTCAGTGTCTTTGAAAAACCTTTAAGGCCAAAAGGTCTCACAATATTTTGTAGATTATGCATGAGAATTGTCAATCGCAGGTGAAAAACCGTGTTACCATTTCAATCTGCATTTTTCTTTAATTGGTAGATATGATAGCAAAAATACCTTCGGAACCAAGCAAATGTTTAGTAATTATATCACGCAGGCGATCAAAGTAGATGTAATGTAAACATTGATTTATGGAAACAGTAGTTAAAGAGCACCAAAAAATGTTATAATATAATTATTTCTGGTCATTTCTATTTCATTAAATTACTATTTATCTATAGAGTGATATGTCTATGATGTGTGAATGCAGTGCAGAAAGTGTTCACATGATAAGGAATCGATTTCATAAGGCAGTTCTTGACCTATTTATGAGTACCATGTATAGATTTAAGGAGAGTAGAAAACAATTTACAATGCTTTCAACATAGGCTATATCTTTTTTCTTCAATCGATTTAGATATATTTCAACAGTACCAGTTGTAGAGAGGGAACTTCGCTTATGGCAATTCAAATTGAAATTCAATTGAATAGAGCATCTTTTTGGGTGAAAACGATCTATCCGTCTCTGTTTAGTAAACCTGAAGGGATGAAAGATTTAAATAAGTTACATGTATATGTGGAATATGCACTGGTTCCAGCTGACAAAGCTTGTAACAACATTGTCTTTGTTTGTAAAGCTGGTGCTTTCGAAGAACTCATTATTACAGCCTTATATTCCAAGAACCTGGGTTTAATTCCACATTTGATAATCCAATTTACACTCAAAGGTCCCTTTCAAAATACAAAATTCTTGAAAATCGCGTTTCGGTTTTTAAAAACACATTAATATTTCAGTCAATTGGACGAATGGATTTGGGTTATCGCATACCTACATGTATACCGGATCACAAAACTTCACCAAAACCCATTATAAACAAAGATACTTTGCAGGACTCCGTGTACGTTCCACCAAGCCCCTATCTTTACTCCTCACGAAAATTTTAACTGTTGTGAAGGAGAAACTTTAAATGCATTGTGTCACAATATATGCGAGAAGTGATGTGAATCAGAACTTTGAGTAGATTTCAAATTACAAAACTTTTCAAAACTCAAACAGCATCAAAACGTGCGATTTTTCTGTACTTTACAACACCGTTCCTCGTGATAAGCTCTCTGACATCATAGACAGTTGCTTCTTCAATAAGAATAGAACTCGGAAATATTCATACCCTGTGATCAGTCCCCAACAGATTACGTTATCAAACATTCTGATTCTACGCAGAAGTACTCTAAAGTTGATATTTAATAGACACTGGAATTTCTTATTGACAATATCTGTGTAGTCCTTGGATATCAGGTCTTCCAGCAGTCTGTTAGAATTCTCATGGGTACACATTGTGCTCTTTTATTGGCTTACCTATTTTTTGCATTCTTTTGAAGCTGACTTTATCTAAAACCTTCTCTATGAAAAGAAAAATATATCTTGCTATGACCTTCAACTCGACATTTAGATACATCGACCACATTTCATTTATTAACAATACTCAATACTCACTTTCATTCATATGTCGATTCGATCTATCCCAGTGAAATCAAAATAAAAGACAACACAGAATCTTCCATATCAACGCCAAATCAACATCTCAAGTTTATGACAAATGGGACGACTTTTGCTTTTCCATCGTCAACTTCTTACATGTACAATGTATGTAGTAATATTCCGTTATCACCAGCATATGGTGTTTATGTCTATCAACTGATTCGATACCTAAGAGCATGTTCTGCATATGATCAATTTCTAAACAAAGGCAGGCTACTGACAAATAAGTCGATCAAGGAGTTCAACAGTCTCGTTTAAAGTCAATGTTTACAAATTCTAGGGTCATTATAATGATCTCCTTTTAGATGCATTTCATACCAATTGTTAGGCCGGTTTTTACATGTTGCTTTTGACTACGGATCATTCCGATTATCTAATCAAGATAGAGGACTTACAGCGGGTGTGAACAATTACCAAGTGATGCTTACTCCATTAAGATGCCCGATCCCACCTCTGGTGTGTCCAGATATCCGTGTGTATCTGATCCCACCTCTGGTGTGTCCAGGTATCCGTGTGTATCTGATCCCACCTCTGGTGTGTCCAGGGATCCGTGTTTGTCTGATCCCACCTCTGGTGTGTCCAGGGGTCCCTGTTAGTCTGATCCCAACACTGGTGTGTCCAGAGGTCTGTGTTTGTCTGATCCCAACACTGGTGTGTCCAGGGGTCCGTGTTTGTCTGATCCCAACACTGGTGTTCCCAGGGATCCGTGTTTGTCCGATCCCACCTCTGGTGTGTCCAGGGATCCGTGTTTGTCTGATCCCACCTTTGGTGTGTCCAGGGATCCGTGTTTGTCTGATCCCACCTCTGGTGTGTCCAGGGGTCCCTGTTAGTCTGATCCCAACACTGGTGTGTCCAGAGGTCTGTGTTTGTCTGATCCCAACACTGGTGTTCCCAGGGATCCGTGTTTGTCCGATCCCACCTCTGGTGTGTCCAGGGATCCGTGTTTGTCCGATCCCACCTCTGGTGTGTCCAGGGATCCGTGTTTGCTCTACTCTCAATTTTGTATGTGTGAACTACATGAGATTAACCACTGTTCGCTATCTTCACCTTTTTTCACAATGAACTGAAATGTAGTTTATTATTTACTATATCAAAGAAAGAAAATCGAGCTTTAAGATTTAGGAACACTGCTCCCTTGCGATCCAAATACCATTTTCACAACAACAACAAATTTCTTAAGGCTAAGTTAAAATTTTGTCTGTCTTATATTCAACTGAGTGCAACGGTGCCCCGAGTAAGAATAGGGTTTCATAAAAAATATGTGAGCAAAGAATTATAAAAGAATACCATATTTTAATATTTTCATCTTAATCGTAAGATTTTTAGTGAAATGGACCACAAGTATCATTTTCCAAACATTTTAATTTGCTAATGTATAATGATGGGGATGTCTAATGGCCTCCTCTCACCACTCTTTTGTTAGAAAATGTCTCAAATCGTCAACTACATCGCTATAGCCAACACCGAATAAGGGTTGTTTCGTTCTTGTCTATTTTGCATGGCAGGACTTGAACTGTTATCATTACAGATCCTTTGAAGAACATTACAAAGCTGACACTCTTTCCTCGTTCACATGGCATGAATAAGATTCAGCATTTCATAATTAACAAAAGTAATTTGTCATTTGTATTAGAATATTATATGCTTACACAATGCTATTGCATTAGTCTGTTCATACCATACTTGATTAAAATTTTAAGGTCAATGGATACACACACACAAAAAAAAAGATTTATATCATAGGTGTTTTTTTGCAATGTATACCAATTATATATGCACGATATTTATCAATTCCATGAATATCTCTATATACAGAGACGTTTTTGATAGATTTCAATTTTATCATAAAATTGCATTGATTTCAATATGATTAGGAAGATTTAGCTTTTGATCAGAATGCAAGAATTTGCATGGATGCAAAGGAAAAAATTCAAGACAGATGTGCGTGTACTAATAATAAAACAGACAAGAACTATATTTCTTTAACTTTTGTTAGTAGCATGTGACATTAATAACACATCTCCCTCGGATTGGAAAGAGGATTGCGATTTCATTTTCTAAATTAATTTTTTCCCTTTTAAATTGTTTTCATTTTCACCGAGTATGAGCATTAGAATTTTGACAGATTGAACAGATTCACTCTATACAATAAATTACCTTGTTCATTTTCAGTTCAAATAAATTATCACTCGTAAAGTTCTACATTTAGAAGTAAATGTAAAGTATTTACATT
The DNA here is from genome assembly GCF_947568905.1 of Ostrea edulis. Lineage (NCBI taxonomy): Eukaryota > Metazoa > Mollusca > Bivalvia > Ostreida > Ostreidae > Ostrea > Ostrea edulis. The sequence goes on from NC_079170.1 coordinate 72,193,898, forward strand.
ATCATTTAGTATAAGTCATTTATTGAATAAAAATCGTTGATGGAAGAACGGGACGGGTTGTTGATTTTTTTAAGGGGGTTGTGGTGGGGGGGGGGGGGGGGTACCAAATGTTGACCTTCACTAAAGAAACACGACATTTAACCCCGAGCACAACCCTCAATTAAAAAAGGAAGATGAATTAAATTGAACATATTTTCTTGATTTAATTGAATGCACAAGGATTCGGCATGCACAAGTTCGAAAGATTAGATAACCTTCTCCCAATATAACAATTTGTGATACTGCACGCCATACAATATAAAAAGTAACATCTGCTTCAATTATATTTCTATCAATACGCATACATAAAATAACATCGTAGATTGCACTCTATGCTCTATCATTATTTTTTAATATTGACTTACATTTTCGCTATATTGAATGACAATTTAACACAATGGAGATACAGTGATCGCCTTTGTGACGTCATAATATACACGGTACTAGTATTGTAAATAATAGTATAGTCATAGATCTTTCATGCCGAAGAAATATACATTTTTTTGAAATATTATACCGGTATTTCTCATGCCGAAAAAGAAAAAATAATGCACTTTTATATTCTTTAAAAAATATATTTCTTATGCCGAAAAGGAAATAAAATTAATGAACTTTGATATTTTGTTTTTTGATATTTCGTATGCCGAAAAGGTAAAACTAATGAACTTTCAAATTTTTCTTTTTCAATATCTGAGGAGCAAAAATTTTAATCCTTTGAGTGGCAAAATATAATTCGACAGTTTATCAGTCTCAAAACTGTTTTGAAATAGAAAAAAAAGCATATGAATGAGCGTCCGTTCCAATCGGTGACACACACAGAAAACCTCTGCTAAGCTAAAAATATTCATTAGCATGTTTTAAAGACAGCGAGATGAATGAAGTTCACAATATTCCTTTGATCTGCAGTATATGTACAGCAATTAACATAAACGTCAGAATGTGTATCTGACTATAACACTGGGGATAAATAAACAACACATTGTTAATTCATACAAGGTACATCATAAAACATTTCCTGATGTCACCGAGTGCTATTTCTATTTAGAATTTTCTTCTTATGATTGGAGGCAGTCATTTTTTAAAACACATGTGTAAATGCATGAATTGAAATAGAAACCACAGGGATGGCCTGTCGTTTTCTCTGAAACTTACGTCAGGTGAATGGTTGTGGGTTAGAACCCGAGGTAAACCGACGTTTACCGAAATAACCTCTCTTCCCCGATTCCAAGGACTGCTAGGCTGTCTGGATATGTTATTTAAACGTTCGGCATTTCAAAGAAACTGGTGGGTGCAAATATCGTATTTCAATTTCGGAATAATAGTAAATTAGAGGTAAAGTGAGAATTGATCATCAATGTAAAACATGAATGCAAAACATTACTGTCATTTACAGTCGGACTTCAAAAGAAAATATGTTTTTAAACATGTTTATAGTATTAGAATACGATAAGCATGTTTCAGAATTCAATCCGGGACACATCAAAGATCGAATTCTGGTGAATTTCCTAAACATATACTTGATCATTTATCTACATATTATTATGCGGTTTTGAATGCTTTGAAAACATTATTAATGCGCACAGTACCATCTATCATGCTTGTTTTCACTGTGTGGACATTCATCACTGTCTGGTCTGAATTGTACAATATACCGAAGTCATGAATAACCTACACTGCTGATCACGCGATTCGCATTTTTTTTTTCTTCGTCCGAAAATATATTTGAGTTGCTTCACGTTTATAAAATAGCCATGCAGTTATCTAAATGATGGATTGTGGCAAAATTAGTATAAGCAGGTACACCCTTTTAGTGTTAATAGTCGGTTTGATGATAATTTTGCGATTGAAATGACAGATTGAGATCCCGAGGAAGCAACCTTGAAATCAAGAATATAAGGATCGTAGCACTTACTCTCCTGCATCCGAAACAGGTGATATAATTCATAATAATTTTGATAAAAAGATGAGACAATTGGAGGATATAGAGGCTCAGCGAAAATTTATCGGTCTCATTGGCCTCTGGGCTTTCATTCTGAGGGCGAAGTCCTAAAAGCAATAACGAACTGAAATACACGCTATTAAAATCACAGATTGTTTTTTTCAGTAAGATATAATTGAGGGATTTTGGGTTGGTTTTACATTTTTCTTATATCTTACCTTACGAAAAAACTCAAAATCAGTTTAAAGTTCTTTGCGTTCAGAAAAAAAGGAAAGACATGTTTTTGACAAATTTACTTCATCCGTTACAATCCCAGAAGTTTCCACATTTTAATTCCGTATCCATGTTTTGTGGAATACTATCTATTATTATAATGTGACATTGTGATTGATTATCGAACTGCTGTTGAATTTAGTGTGTACTCATTAAGGAGGTACTCTACATCGTCATAATGGCTGACTTCCTTTTAAAAAAACCCATCGTTTTGCTGAATAGCTCAGTAGGTTAGTGTGTCGACTGCTGAACTGTAGATCGCGGGTTCAAATCTAGTAGGGGTTTTAAATTTTTCTCAGATTGCCTTCTACCAAATCTGCATTTTTTGACTAAATAAAGTAAATTTGAAAGTTTTCAATTTCAAAATATTGTTATATAGTACATATCTTCCACTTTTCATTGATATCAAATTTCTTGGATGTACATAGCATACCTCTTTAAATAAGTTACCAAGTGAACATAACCCAGTACCTATATAGACAGATTCCGAGAACTGTGAAACGTCTGGTGCATTGCATATATATACGTAATACCTACATTTGTCTTCTGTATGTGCTATAGGTATACGGACTTGCAGAAGGTACTGCGATTTCTTCTTCCGGTCAAGTTCAGGGCATGGATACCCATGTCCGTCCCAGCCTGGAGTTGAACTCTCTCTCGACCTGCAGAAACAAACCTTCTGGTAGCGCGTGACCAGGACACGACCGCTCGACCAGCAAGGCATTTTATGAAACCTGCATCCGATGATGATGGAATTCTGGCCACGCTGTTACAAGCTACACTGCCATTGAGAATGGACATTTGACGTAAATTTAACAGGATCATGTGCACGATACCCATTCCTTTTGAAATATTCCATGAAGCTCCGAGACTGCGGGTTACTGTTAACTAGATCCACTGATAATCATGGAGAGACGGAGAGAGAGAGAGAGAGAGAGAGAGAGAGAGAGAGAGAGAGAGAGAGAGAGAGAGAGAGAGAGAGAGAGATGGATGGATGGATAGATAGATAGATATATATATATATATATATATATAGAGAGAGAGAGAGAGAGAGAGAGAGAGAGAGAGAGAGAGAGAGAGATTAGATAGATAGATATGGAAACACTGAACAAAATCGTAACATTTTCCACTCGCATCCGTTATACGCTCTCTCTCTCTCTCTCTCTCTCTCTCTCTCTCTCTCTATATATATATATATATATATATATCATAAAACGATTCATTGCCGATATAATTGTTTTTTTAATCTAAAGCTATCAAGTATATATAAATATATATCGCTGAATCGCTGAAAATATCAAATACCCGGATTGCACATTCATTTCGACGGAGTTTTTAAGGAGCAATCATAAAAATGAATTTTTGTCCATATGACTGCTTTTTTTATCTAGAGCTATCAAGTTGACTTCCAGCTACCTTCGATGTATTTTGCGATTGTTTGAAATCGGCGAAATATTTATAAAGTATTTGCGTGAAATGCAATGGGTAACATGATGGAAAAGTGGAAGGGGACATTATTTTTCTCTTGTTCTAAAATATTTGGGTAGGGAGTATACATCAAAGTCAGATTATGACAGACTAATGAAAAATCATGCATTCCATTTATGATATACTAAACTATACCAACTTAACAATAACATAATCCAGGCAATACAAAATAACCCTTACCTAGGACTCGAAATTTTCAATGGAGTCTGCACATAAACAACATCAGCATGCAGGCAAATACCACCTTGAGCTTCTTAAGAAGAAATCTCCGAAATACCCCCAGAACACTGCAGGAAAACCACCTACATATCGCTGGTTAGATCCATCTCGGAGTACGTGGCCACCATCTGAAATCCCTACCTTAAAGGGAATATTGACAAACTCGAAAAAATACAAACCACTGACATTAGTTAGACCTAGATGTCGAACCTCCACATATGGAAACAGGTGCTTGGATGTGGCAGCAGCTACACTCTAGAACTCTCTGCCTGATACCCTCCGCCATTGTCAGAATTTGGACACCTTTAAAAAACATTTAAAAACACATCTTTTTAGACTTGCATATTATTAGTATTATAGGTGGTTTAATCTTTATGGTTTCTTTACCATCATTTTAACATGACTTTTTCAAGTGTATAATTATATATTTATTTCATCTATTGTATTTTATATCATTTGTACGGCGTGGAACTTTCTTCATGCACATCATGTTTTAGATTTTAGTAATTTTACTTCACATTATTGATGTTTTGCTAGCATTGTTTTGATATTATCTGTCTTAATGCTATTATAAGTTCCTTTTACTACTTTTATAACATGCTGTATCATTTTTATTGTGTGCAGCGGTTTAGAGTTGTTATTTATAGTCATATAGGGCGCTATATAAATAAATATTATTATTATTATTTATTATTATAAAATTCATAGGCAAGAGTCCACAGGCCTTATCGGTCACAGGAGTACTAGTTAAAAGTATCACTAGTCCCAAGGGCTAAAAATCTAGAAAAAATCCCTGTTCTTAACATCTAAACTGAATTCTAATATTCAGCAATAGCATAAAAGAAGATGTGTTCTTAAAACTTCAATGCCCTCAAAAGTGCATACACTGATGAAAGGCTTTACATCATATGCCATCATTGAACGATATCACTAATTTGGACTGGCCCTACATTCATTACGTTAGAGTTGCGAAATTCACCATTTTTTGTATACGATCCTTTGTGTTTTTCCTAAATATGCATTTAGTCTTTATACTGTATCAGTAAACTTAAAGAAGTCCTTCAAATGATAAAGACAATAATCATTATAATTTTGGCTCCACCCTGAAACCCTTACCCCATAGGATCATGAAAACAATTTTGGTAAAGGACTACCTACTTCTTCTAGATATCCATTTACTTTAAATTTAGTATCAATAGCCTTAAAAGCAGACATAATTTACATATTTTGCACATCTACGCTACATATACCAAGTTTGGGCCCGCCTTGGAGTTTGGTAGAGGCATTCCTGCTCTATATCACTATCAGGTTTAAAAAGAATTAGAATGGTAGTTATCAAGAAATTAAAAATGTTCTATTGTTTACACATTTAATAACTAACCATTTTGCCTCCACCCCGATACCAAAAACCCTACCCCTGGGGTCATCAAATTTACACTTTTTGGTAAAGGACCACCTGTCAAATTTCCAATTAGATTTAATTTAGTATCAATAGCACTAAAGAAGATGTTATTTGATTGATTTACACATAAACATTATATACCCAGTTTGGTCACGCCCTGGGGTCAGAAGGATCATGAAATTTACAAATTTGGTAGAGGCCTTCCTGCTCTACATCACGATGCATTTAGGGTTTCTTACAAATGTGCGATTATAGAGAAGACGATTTCTGAAAATTGGTCAATTATTGGCAGATTTTGTCCCGCCCCGAAGGCCCAACGGTGCAGGATTCCTGAAAATTACAATTACAATACTTCATACCAAATTTGAAAAGAATTGGATGGTAGTTATCAAGAAAAGTTTAAAATGTTTAATTGTTGATGGACGACTGACGACGACGGACTCGGACTAATTGCAATAGGTCTTTACTCAAGTGACGTAAAAAGGATTATAAAAGCAGAAACCCGAAGAACGAGCCGGAGACTTATATCCTTATGTACACGGTGATTGAGGGATTAGTGCTGTAACTGCCTCCCCCCCCCCCTCCCCAAACACACACACACAATTCGCTTTGCTAAACACAAAGGCCAAATTAAACCAAGACAATTTAGTGACCACCAAACAACAAATAGAGTACATAAGCACGAGTGCCACAACAGCAAATGACCAGTCATACCAAACAGCAGAACACCACAATATCAATTTTCAAATCAATGTGTCTTCCTTTCTTAAAAATCTACCTTTCATCTGGGTCATTTTGGTATCATCTACCTTCCCTCTCGGCTTCAGACCTTTAGCTGGACCGTGTTTGTTATATCTGAATTTGTTCAGCAACTGATTACATGTATTAGTTTCGTATTTGCACCCGTCTATATGTTAGGAATCGTATTATGGTGACACCAACATGTTGCATAGCAACGTTTTCCCTTGAGCAATCGGCTACACTTGCCATGCATCCTAAGATTATTTTATACATTTTTTTCACATGTAATATCACTTCAAATATGGAATATCTCAATTTTTAAAGAAATTTAACCAGGTCCTATACATGTACGAAATTATCCCCTGTTACCAAAGGCTCTGTCTTCGAATGTGATGTTAAAGGTGGGGTTTTTTTTTTTCTTCTTCTTTTTCCGAAAATTTTGATATCTTATATGAATTAATAAGATGCATCTAATCAAAGCAATTGAATTTTTTATGACATGTCATTTCAGCACGCACAAAATTACATAAAATAGCCCGTTTGTACTTCCTTTCATTAAAAAAATACAGTTTTCTGTATATTAAAGAAATGTGCACGTGTTCCAAAGGAAGTGTTTGACTGATCACAACTGCACATGTGGTGTATATCATGATACATTTTTCTATTTTATTGTATGACCGTTGTCAGTTTAAAGTCAAATCGTTGAGAGAAAAATCAAATGACAGTAATATGTGTCGAAAAATCACATAAATGAGAGAATTATGAGCTAATTCAAGACATCAAGCATATTGCAATCAATTCTGCTAACCACAATGTCAAATCGGAAGAGAGAGAGAGAGAGAAAGAGAGAGAGAGAGAGAGAGAGAGAGAGAGAGAGAGAGAGAGAGAGAGAGAGAGAGAGAGAGAGAGAGAGAGTTATAAACCATCTTTAACAAGCGGGATCGAATAAATATTGTATAATCTCAAAATGGGGAAAATCAGTATTGCACAAACCGTTAACAAAGATTAACTGACTTATGGCGTTTTTGTAATCTCATCATATCGTTTTAGAAGTTAGGATAATGCGTTTTCAGATATCTGTCATCATTAAGTTTTCTGCTGCATCGCTGTAGATCATCTAGTGCTGTTTTATAATTCCTGCACCGTGTCGTTCTACTGCCAGTTAACAGAGAAACTTATACAAGGCATATTGGCCCAGCGACCTACATACTTTAATGGTATTCTGGAGGGTGTCATCTTGATCCGTCCACACTGGGAAATCTGAAATTGGTCAAGTGCTCCTGAAAATAAGGAAACACCATAATATAGTTATCATAAGAAAAATGTCATTGACATTTATGAACAATTATGAACATTACCAATTCATTCAGTTCGCATTGTTGGGGGTTATTACAGATTCCTTCTTGAAGGAAAATGGAAAGAAATCACCATCATTTCTTTGTTTTTTTGAAACGGAAATGAACACCGATTAAGAGGTAGATAATTATTATAAAGATAAATCACGCCTTGTTTCAGGCGCAACAACTTGTCGTGGCACATAATATTAATTTTTAATTCATTTTTTTCTTCAAAATTTTAATGATCGAAAATCCATCCTCTTCCGGATGTTTTAGAAGAGAACTACTAATACTACAGCCGACGAACTCAAAATTATTTCAGATGACGTCACACACAGATAGTTTTTAAACTATGTAATACATATACATATGGAGATTTACGTGAAGCTTCGGGGGAACTTTCACTGGAAATGGTTTTACATGTATATTTGGTCATGCAGGCTGTAAATTGATTTTCAATCATTGGAATAATTGCTAGAAACACTCACACTATATACTTAAGAATTTTGTTTTCTGAAAATACATGAGGGTATGAACTGCGACGCTGCACGATGACGTACTGGATGACGTGTGTTAATGCTGACGTACTGGATGAAGTTAACGCTGACGTACTGGATGACGTGTGTTAACGCTGACGTACTGGATGACGTGTGTTAACGCTGACGTACTGGATGAAGGGTGTTAACGCTGACGTACTGGATGAAGGGTGTTAACGCTGACGTACTGGATGAAGGGTGTTAACGCTGACGTACTGGATGACGTGTGTTAACGCTGACGTACTGGATGAAGGGTGTTAACGCTGACGTACTGGATGAAGGGTGTTAACGCTGACGTACTGGATGAAGGGTGTTAATGCTGACGTACTGGATGAAGGGTGTTAACGCTGACGTACTGGATGAAAGGTGTTAACGCTGACGTACTGGATGAAGGGTGTTAACGCTTAATGAAAAGTACGCCAGTGTGAAGCGTTATAGTTTAAACGCTCATGTATTTTAATTATTTCATTTCGTACGGAATTCCCAGCCGTTAGCGTAGAGGAATGTAATCATACTCGAATTGTTTACAAAGATGAAGATAGCGAACGGTGATCAATCTCATAACTCCTATAAAGGTGAAGATAACGAACCGTGATCAATCTCATCACTCCTATAAAGGTGACGATAACGAACCGTGATCAATCTCATAACTCCTATAAAGGTGAAGATAACGAACCGTGATCAATCTCATCACTCCTATAAAGGTGACGATAACGAACAGTGATCAATCTCATAATTCCTATAAAGGTGAAGATAACGAACCGTGATCAATCTCATCACTCCTATAAAGGTGACGATAACGAACCGTGATCAATCTCATAACTCCTATAAAGGTGAAGATAACGAACCGTGATCAATCTCATCACTCCTATAAAGGTGACGATAACGAACAGTGATCAATCTCATAATTCCTATAAAGGTGAAGATAACGAACCGTGATCAATCTCATAACTCTTATAAAGGAGAAGATAACGAACAGTGATCAATCTCATCACTCCTATAAAGGTGAAGATAACGAACAGTGATCAATCTCATAACTCCTATAAAGGCAAAGATAACGAACAGTGATCAATCTCATAACTCCTATAAAGGCAAAGATAACGAACAGTGATCAATCTCATAACTCCTATAAAGGCAAAGATAACGAACAGTGTTCAATCTCATCACTCCTATAAAGGTGAAGATAACGAACAGTGATCAATCTCATAACTCCTATAAAGGCAAAGATAGCGAACAGTGATCAATCCCATAACTCCTATAAAAGTGAAGATAACGAACAGTGATCAATCTCATAGCTCCTATAAAGGTGAAGATAACGAACAGTGATCAATCTCATAACTCCTATAAGGAATACAAAATACAGAGTTGGGCAAACATGGACCGCTGGATATACTAGAGGTGGGACCAGGTGCCTAGGAGGAGTAAACATCCCCTGTCGACCGGTCACATCCGCCTGAGCCCTATATCTTGATCAGGTAAACGGAGTTATCCGTAGTCAAAATCAGTGTGCCTAGAACGACCTTACAATTGGTATGAAACACGTCAGACAAATGTAAATATTCAACATTAAGTAGCACTCTGTCCACAGTTTATATAATTAATGCGCTATTCTTGTTGGCAAACACTTGAATGATATTTTACCTATAACATGATTAATTGATTTATCCCTATAAATTAATCTGTTGTAATCAAATGCTTATGATCTCCTTAAAAGAAGAAAAAGTAAAGAATCTCTCACCCCTACACTTTTATAACAGAAAGACAGTAAGCTATAATCTCGCAATGCCATTATAAGCTTTCTGGGCGTGGAAGTTATCGACTCGTGTTGGCTACATTAATGTGATTGATTGTTTGTTTCACGTCTCGTTGAGAATTCTTCACTCACATTGTGACGTCACCAGTTGTAGGCGAAGTACCACAAATATAGACTTAGTGCTTAGCGCTCAGGGCCGTAACAGTGAGGGTTCTTCATCGTGTCATTGCCTGACGCGACACAGGAACTCCGTTTTAAGGTCATGTCCGAAAGACACGTGGTTCTTACTTCTAAATGTCGAGAGTTTGGCAAATGAGCAATCACTACCTATGTTTAAATCTTAGGTTTGACACGGTCATGACACGAGCGGGGCTCGAACTCACGACCTCCAGGTTATGAAGCGAATTTTCTACCACTTACATTCTTGTGTGTTCTTTCTTTATATTTTTTTGCTATGTTCATGACCATAAAATGTTGTATAAATTATAGCCATATTCGTTATTTACTCATTTAGAACCATTTCTCTAAACAGCAGCATATTTTAACGATAATGCATTGAATTTAATGTTCATGATTGAACCATGGTTAAACGTTTTGAAATCTGAATATATGTCTACTTTGATGACCAAAATTAGATATTAAAGAAACCCCCTTGAAATTAACAGTTTTAAGAAAACATAAACGGCAGAAGGAAATGCGGTGTCTTCATTAATCAGCTTAGGTAATATTTCTTAGTCACTGAAAATATTTCAATTGTCCATTACATTTATTTTACATAAACCGTAAATGTAAGGGAAACCGCTCAGCTGACAGGATGTAATCAATTGTAGTCCCTAGAAATATACACTTTTTTGTTTGAAATTAGACCTCTGTAAAGTAAACGACAATGCACAAAATATGCCATTTCCGTTCTTTGTGTCTCTCATTGGTCACTTGGGAGTATATTTACTTATTATCTATGAAACAACAAGGAATTATTTCTTGAATAAAGGAAAAGTTTCCTTGCACTTTAATTAATGTATGTAAAAAAAAAAGAAGTCAAAACGACCTTACCTATAGTGAGTTCCCTTCAAATTCTTCAATCGGCGGTATACGTATAACTGATTGATATATAGATCGACTGAAGTGAAATTGACAGCCCATATGGCACATGCAATTGGCAAGTTGTAAAATTCTTGCACCGAGTTTAACAGCCATGTTTATGATTTATAAATTAGTAACCTTAACATGGAAAATTAACCCCGTTTTGGCGATATTGTCTGACGGAAATTAAGTGAATGATATTTCATTTCATTGACTTTGTAGTAAATATGCAAGGTGTCTCCGAGTACAAGTGTGGAAGGCCATATTTCGTAGATTTTGTTATGTTAAAAAAAAAAATATCAAATTCGTAGAATTTCAGGCCCTAGTATGAGAATTGCTGAATGTTTTTATACATTGTTTTAATAAACGAATAAACTTTCATTCAAGACATATGTTTGGGTATCTGAATAGCAAAGATTGTTTCATGTTTAAAAATAAAAGAAAAGAAAAAGATATCATATTGCATTGGTTCTTACCCGTGCAAAGGGCACACATAAGTACTCAACCCTCTTAATAAAGATTGCTCGTTTTATGCAAAACTTATGATCCCAATAACTAATCATATTTTTTAAATAAAAACCCAATATTTTCATTGAACAGCATATCTCAAAACTTGTAAATTTGAATGAGTGTAGATATTTGGAAATTATCTTTCTTATGAACCATATGTGAATAATCAATAAGAACAACATTGAACATGCTCATGCTTATTAATTATTGAATCCGCTTGATACTTAAAGATTCAAATTGACATGGATATTTAGAATGCCTATTGGCCTGTAATAGATATGGCCATAACTAATCAATTCCACAATAGGACATGGGTACGCATTTACATGATACAATTGTATATACACATGTATATGGTACATTCGGGAGATACAGAAATGGACAAATAACGGCCACTTGATGATTTTTGTGGGGTAACTGGGGAGTCTAACAGATTTGGTGAGACACAAATTCTTTATTACTTTACAGTTTATCAGTACAATATTGTAAACAATGTAAATTCGAAATAATAGAGTAGCCCTGCTTTAAATTCATCTCACTAATCCTTCCATACAACTTCATATTTTAAATGCAGTTATTCAAGTTGACAAAATTAAAAAACAAATTGTGAACATTTTCACATCTCTAGTATTCATATAATTAGATAAACATTTTTTTTTTTTTTTTTTACTACACGTGTTCATGTTAAATCATAATCGAATTTACATGCAATTATTGAAATGCTATTTGTCTCTGAAGCCTATCGCACCACACGGGACCACCATTCCTCATAACATCACACTCTACGCGTTCATCAAAATAAAACAAAAAACCATACAAGTGTTGTGATCTAATAAATCAACACCTTTTCATAAACCAAATATCTCTAATCATAAAGATGTAAACGATTTCTTTTCTTATTCTCTTTCGAGAAAAGGGCTTTTTTTTTTTTTTTTAGAGTCGTACCGGTATACGTATGTGACCTTCTTAAAGTACACTTGCGGGGGGATAGCCCCGTTATTTTAAAATTCAATGATGGAACTGTACAAATGTCATGTCTTCTCATTGAAGTAAGCATGACACGTGTATTTAAGACATGTCTTTAGATCGCGATTTACATACTGTATAGCGGTACTTCCAACCTTATGGCTAATTTTAAATATGTTGTCCATTGTGTGAGAAGACAGGACCGTAACACCGTATGGTACCGACACAGAAGTTTGGATATATCTTAAGGAAAATCGATTACAATGGATCTATACCAACCATCAATGATTTCCTGTAAATATGAATAATATGTCCATCAAACCATAAATTATTCCTTGTTTGGGAATAAATGGAAGGATTAGGCGCAATATCGGATGTCTTTATTAAAGGAAAATCTTCAGAGAATTATCAAAGTCGGAATTTTTGTTCAAAGCTTTATGAATATATTATACATGAAATTCAATCCTAGAGAACAATTTCGACGATTGGTGGTTTAATTGAATACATTAAAAAAAATTTAAACAACCCGTGGTACCAATTCGATCACTTAGCTCCCTTTGATTGACATTAAATGGGAATTTTCCTTATTCTATCCATTTTGATCTTTTTTTATGTAGATTCTTTATTTCCGTGAGCCACAAGCTCATTGGATACCATTATGTTGGCCTTTCGACCCCCTCTCAATTATGATTACTAAAACAATGACATGCATTTGGGTCATACATTCAAACCATTTTCGTAGTTTTGAGGTGGACGTATATATATATATATATATATATATATATATATATATATATATATATATATAGTATTATTTTTTTGTCGTCTTTAGAACACAATTAAAATCTCCAATAGCATATTCAATATATGAGAATATTTTTCCATGTTTATACAGAGGGCAAAATAGAGTGAAGAGAAGAAAGCTTTTGGTTTACACAATAAATGTTTGAGATACACAGCTAATTGTATTTTGTATTAGAAATGAATTTATTTCCCTGCACACGCTGCAAAACAAACATGAAAATTGTAGGGTTTTATTTAGAGGTCCGTGCTTAATTTGTTAGTTTAGAAGATTATGAACTTCTAGACTATATACCGTATCTTGGGGCAAGTTTTGTGTGTTGGTAAAAATTAGCTTTTTATGTGGGGAAATTGGCCAAAGACGTATACCTTTTTTATAATATATCATTTTAGTCATCTTTAAAAATCTTCAAACAGCATATTCAATCCCTTTCACCAAATCTCTAAAAGTATCGCATAAAATGAGAATCCGCCCAAAACTAAAGGACCAATATTTCATAATAATTTTCTGATCAAATTCTGCTAGATAATCCTGACGCCAAAAACCATATTTCATAAAATTATTTAAGAGTTATGACGCACTTTGGACAAAAAATGTTTTGTAACTGAAAGAGACAAATTCGCACGTTCCTGACGCGTGCATAAACACGAAGGACGTTGCAATGCTATAGATAGTGACTTCAACAGACACTGGTATCTCGCAGAAACCCACTCCCAATTTCAGACAATAGGGAATGATAAAAATTAGAAAAGGAGCAAACGGCATCACAACATTCATTTCTTTACACCAAACACCTGAGTCCATTGTTTGAGCGGCTTTGCGTAGTCTTGCCATCGCACACTTTTTGTTAAAATCTGTCTATCTTTAATGAAAACGCTAATTTAAAACAATTTATCATCAACATATTGGCAGTCCTCCTCCTTTGATGTGATTTGTCCCAGTATAGACTTTCTGATTCTTTTTTCTGTTTCTATTTTAATCAAACTCACTTAATTAAGGAGTGGGATGTGCCTACTGTTCTCGCTGATGTCCCAATATTCCTTTACTTAACTGTACGGTTTTTTGTATTGCTCTGCCTTATATGATATAAACATATTCCAATAGAAACTTTTCTGTTACAAGCAAATCGAGATCAATATCCAAAATAATAAATTTCTTGCCATTTTTCATAATCTCAACTTTGATATAAAATCATTCCATATAGGAGTTAATCTATCTTTTTATTATTATCATTATTTTATTAATTGATAAAAAAAAAAAAAAATCTAGAAATCTGCAATTGTCACAAGGTCAAAACCGACGCTGCAGCCAACACGGCGGATGTACATGTTATAAGAATAGATATTGCACAACTTCGTGTGGTGCGATTTTTCTGTGTTTTGATTTTCCTTCCATGTTTTCTGAGATTTCCAGGTCTCTGGCATTCGTTAAGTATAGTAGCAATATCTGATAGACTATGCATTGAGTAGCTCCTGTGTATTTTTAGTATCTTCTGAGGCATACATGTAAGAAATCGTAGGGCTAAATCAGTCTGTCAATGCATAACTTTATATAACTTCATTGGTCATTCACAGGGATGTAAAATAGATAGATGATGACATGAGGATAGAAATATGGTTGGCCAGTACTGTATTAATTTGCACAGAATATCAGGAACAGTAATGTTTGTATACCCATAATGTAATGGATGCAATGCAGGTCTTTTGAAGACATTATGCTCATTTACCACTAAACGAACCACAATTTTGGATATTGTCACTCAATCATCTTAGAAACATATATATATCCATTAAATATTATTTTTCTTACTTAATCATTTTAATGCACCCAACCAAAGATTTGAAATAACATTTTAAGCTTACTTTAAAATTATTTCCCAATATTTCAAACTTTTTTGTGGTTGATATTTTTTTCTTTTTCTTCCTTTTAAAAGAAAACAAAGCACGCGTTTTATCAATTAATATTCCATTAGCCAGATAGTCTAGAACCATGTTAAGCTCGATGTTAGGGTCAGGATTTCTAGTCTAACTTCTTGGAGGTCTTTGAGCAATCATATTCAGACAAGAGGTTTTCGTTTTAAGGTCCATATTGATATTGTAAACGTCCATTCGTCCAATATCATTAATTTCATTTTAATTTGCCGTTCCCACAATGCTTCGCTGCGGGATGTCCGGTCTCAATTGTCGTCTGCCGAACCCAGACAATTTCTACTGCAGACGACCGTTAACGAGATTTGGGTGTCCTTTTTTGCCCGTTTCTATTAGTCTTCACGTCTCAATAGATAATCGATTGGAAATAAAATTATAGTTATTCATACTACTTTAAGGAACGGAGGATTAAAGACGTTTGAATTCATTCGCAAAGCAGGACAATATTGATATATCAATGGAATGTAAAATCTGAATTTACGGTTTTATTGGAAGCCTAAATATTTCTGTCTGAAAGTAAAGGTAGAATACACATCACGCTTAAATGAAATACAATGCTGTGATATCTGAGGATGCAGGCTTTTGCATCTAAAACATTGATTTAAAAAAAGTGATGTTGAGTTGTGTCTTTATAGAGTTGTGTAACCATTGGTCATCTTAATACTTCTTTTCTATCTAAATAACAATAAAACTACGAACAAATTTCCCCCCGATACGTATTATGTGTACGTATATACATACAAAGTCATAAAATGGCTGACTGTAGTCAGTGTATTGCTGTTCCAGATATTTAAGACAGTCTAGGGATTATACCGCAGCTATCTATGTATGCAACTTTCGATATAATTATAATTTCAAATGAAAAAAAACCCAAAAAACCCAGACGATCATAAATTAAAGGAAAAAAAAGTTATCTTTCCCATAAAATGATATATGAAAATATATAATAATAATTTCATCGTTTTAAACAAATGAATACACAATGGTTATTCTCGGGGTTGTGTAACATCGTCGTGCCCGACAGCGCATGCAAATTTTTGATCAAGATAATGACAGTAACGACGTAGTTAAATGAAAAACATTTTTTTTTTTTTTAAAAAACACACCTCTATCAAATAAATAAAAATATAGTCAGATCGGGCTACTAAAGAAACTAAAGTCTCGTCAAGTACCTCCAAAATGCAAGAAAAATAATAATCAAAATTTAAAAAAAAAAAAAAAAAAAAAAAGTAAAAAAAAAAATTTCTATTGAGATCAAAAACTTTCTAAATAAACGTTATCAACACAAAATACCTTGAGTTGAATTAAACATTGATACTATTGAGCCAAACATGCATTAGAATTTAATGTCTTGCCTAACGGGATGATATAAGAATATCTTACGAATTGCTAATATAAAGGCCATCGTCGAAAATTATTAGTAATTAGCTCGCTAATTTTCTGTAATACGTGGGTCCGATAAACATAACAAAAATTTTCGTGGGATCCACTCATACTTTTGTTCATTTTCCAGATTTTTCTTTGTTAAAATTTTACATGTAGCGATATTTTACAGACCAAAATACTCGTTTGCATGAAATGATATTCTGTTGGTTTTCTTTTAACACATTGTAAACAAATATACAAAATATACCAAAACATACCAAATCAGGTCTTTAATTTGTAAATACATGTGCTACAGACTGATACATGTAGAAAATTAAATTCAGAAAGAGAAAAGAAAACGTTGGTGATTTGTTTTCAAATCTGCACAAACATGAAGAGAACAGAATTAGTAATGCGTGAAAATTTTGAAAATGTTGATATCACAGGTAAAATGATTTATAACCCATTTGCATGTTTTGATTATGTGTGTTAAACATAAATAAATAAAATATGTATGGGCTACAAAATGCATATCGAACCTGTACATGAATTCTACCATTGTTTTAAAAGATTTAGATATGCGTTCAAAAGAGTCAGGGCGACATGGACACTCCTTCTGTTTGCTGTGGTTGTCGCGACAACATGGAAAAACGAAAGATAAGCCGGCACTACCATTTTAAATTGAAATAAACTTCACCACAGAAACGAATTTAGAATCAGCATTTATTGCCTCTTTCAAGCAGCTCGTTACTTGACATGTTAAGGAGCCTCTAAACACACCTTTCTGTCAAAATATGAATAGTTGTCAATGGAATATTGCGCACACAATCAACAATGAATCTTTCGAAATTTTTCAAAGAGGTATATTTTGAAAATCAAGTAACGGAGGTAAAAACCTAAAACATTAGGCAGGCTTTCCACGAGATTTTCTTACATTTGGTTCACGTTCCCCAGAAATGGCATGGTCTTATTTGGTCCCAGATTTGAAAAAAAATACTAATTATTTTTAGGGCGGATCCTATGCAGTGTGCTCTAGATGTGGGTTGTAGCCTCAGCTACCATAGCCTGATATTTCATCTCTCATTGTGCAGGTTTTTACAGTTACAGATTGAATTCAGTTACATGACACTGCCGTGAGAAAACGATACGGATTAATGTTAATCCGGGTTAAGTTAATCCAGTTTTATTGAACTCTATATGAACTGACAACCAGGAATTGCTTTGTCCGTTATCTATCTGTCTGTCTGTCTATCCGTTTATCTGTCATATTTTGGAACTTTGAGAAAAACAGCACTTTGATATTTAGCACGTGTATGAGGGTCATTTGATATACCTCATTGGGCAACTTCTCCGTCGTCCGTGTCTAGAACAGAACGGACTTAGATACCTGTTCAGGATCAGGGTACGGACTATTATTTCCGGCATTCATCAGAAAGCACGGATATAGAATTCCTAAGCAGCAAAGAAAGCATTTTTTGGTATGTGTATTACGGTTTTTAGGGACTTTTAAAACATACCAGGATTGATGATATCATCGCGGGCGATATTACTTAGAATGCTTTAATCTTATTATATTTCCTCTACATTTGATTTTCTTTCTAGTTTGCACCCTAAAGAAACAAATTGCTTCATTATATTACATGAAATATGCAACAAACCTAGAATGTTTACAAATGTGCAATAGGCCTATATATGATAATTCTTTCTGATAAATTATCATGAAATGAAATATTACTCGCAGAATCTTTCGTATCCCATTTAATGCTTGAAGAGAGAATTAGACACTTATGACCTAAAAATATCCATAGTTATATGTTAAAAATAGATGACAACAAAATATTTCAAGCCAATCGCAGAATATGCTTAGAAACCTTCGAACTAAAAAAAAAATGAAAACATGTGTCCTTTTCAACGAAAACGTTTCCTCTTGGTTTTACATATACTAGTTTCAAAAATAAACATTTATAACTACTGTGAGCTATTAATCAATTAGACAGCTTATCATTATTTTCTGTATGATAAATCGATATTTTATTTGATTGTCAAAGACATGAATTAGCAGAACAGGTTTTAAATTGTCGGAATGTTTATAAAGTCTTGTCTTGAACACGACATCTTATGGTATGATAGGTGAACATAATTCATTAAAATTCTCCCTTTAAGTATGATCTTTTGGTCTGTGGGTGTACTGTCTTGTCTCCACAAAATTGATTGACGTTGTAAAAATGTTTATCTTAGGGAAAAAATTTATATTTTGCCGGTAAAAGAAATGTTTCTCGAGGCTAGCGTACAAATTCTGGGAAAACCCGAGAAATACGTTATATTGGCATGCTGCTGCTGTGTGCAAACGAATGATAGCATTCCATGAAAAGAAAAAAAACCCGGTGAAACTTGTCTAATTCGGATATGGTTGGTACCATAAAATGCTCTCCGGATTAGACATGATCCGGAATACAGTGTAAAATTTTCATGATAGAATTTGCAGTTTGGTACCGATATGAATATACATTTTACGCAACATTTACATGGAAAACCTACGATCAATTTTTAAATTTATTCTACCCCCACTCTCTTCATTGTTCATATTAATATCATGTCTAATCATGGTGACGGAGAAAAAACCTTTAACCACAAGTGTCTAAATGGACAGAAAATATCACAACCTTTCTATTTATGACGTTAAACACAACGGGCGCACCCTCTATATATCTTCTGAAACTTTGCCAATCATGATTTGTACCGTAAGCGTTCACATCTTATTGGTGTGTAAACACCATATCCCGCCAAGATATTTAATCATCAATCCTCAATTCATTTCTAGCTCGACATAGTATTGATATGTTCTATTTCGTCAACTAAGTTTAGCTCTAATGGCATCCACAAAGTCTCGTCACCATCTTTTCTTTACGACAGTTAAGCAATATCATCAATAGAATAAAGTCTTTGTCAATGTTGAATTGTCTCCTGACATTGTTGAACAAGGACGCGATAGATCCTCATCATACCAATCAAGAACTGGAACCGCTGCAGGACGGTAGCTCAGTCGGCATACCATCCTCTTCGATACCTGTAAGTTAATTGTGTCGGAGTTCCATCTGTATGAAACTCTACTTGTTAAGATAGACAGTGGCTGTTCCGCCGTGGGTGTTGACACGACGAAGAATATTTACTACACTGACCTGAGTCCCCGCCAATGATCTAAATTATGAGAGAGACCCCCCCCCCCCTCAAGACCTTTCAATTTCAACCTTCGTGGTACTATCTTGAATATTCTCGAAGGGACGTTCAATGGTCAAGAACAAAAACGGCAAACTCTGGTTATTTAACATGAAATTCCCCTCCTTCCAAGAAAATGCATCTCTCTCCAAAATCACGTGTTAACTACTACTCCGTAAATGAATGCGTTACATGAACCAATTTATCACTTGTTAGTGTTCACAGGTAGCAAGGGACAGTTTCGCACTATAGGCCCGGATTTGAAGTGATATTATATGTGTAATAATGTATACAATAATTTTAGGATGCATGTCAAATGTAGCTGAGTGCTTAATAGAAATGTTGATATGCAACATGTAGGTGTCATCATGATTCCTAGCATATAGATGGGTGCAAATACGAAACTAAGTCACGTGGTCAGTTGCTGAAGAAATTCCGGTGAAAACAGGAATGGTCCAGCAAATGGTCTGTAGCTGAGAGGGAAGGTGGATGGCCCCATATGAAAGGTAGATTTTTAAGAAGGGCGGATGGGGTTCTTGATTGTGCAGTGTCTAAATCCCCATGCTTGGGTACTGTGATGGTGTGGAGGTGGTGCGGATTAGCCCAAATGAGAGAAAATCAAAGCAAAAAAGGGGAACCAGCTCAGAGCATGTTTTGTACACCAGCACCAGTAGTTATAGATTACATGTAATTTAGGATCACAATTTATTAACTACACCAATATGAAATACAAGTATTGACATAAGAGGGAAATTTGATTTTTCATTAGTCTGTCATAATCTGACTTTGATGTATACCCCCTACCCACATGTTTCAGAACCAGATAAACTATCCCCTGCCACCTTAGTGTTCACAGTTCGACCGCTCGTTTAGTGATCCATACAACGATCAATTTCTCGTTTGAATATGATTCCCTGCAATTTCTTTTAATCAAGTGATAAGCATTTTGCTTCAGAAGAAGTGTTCGTCAATATTCACATACTAAGAATAGTGATGAAATCATAAATGATACTTAAGTCACATTGTATTTCTTATTTCTACGTATATGCACGCAGGGCCGTAAATTAACCTTCAATTTGGAGGAGGCAGGAAATTAGGCGGGGGTCTGGGGGCCGCCCAGGTCCCCAGACGCTGAGCACATTTTGTGCACACTGAACACGTTTCGTGCAAAATCCTTGATTCTAGGGCCTTCTAAGATGTTACTTGACTAACTCATTCTAAAAGAAAGATTTGGAATGCTTTTTAAGGGAGGTATCATGTTCTTAGTTATTGGAAACAACATAAATTCTAATGAACTTTAAATTTTAATTTTTTTTGGCTCAAAAGTTGGAGGAGGCAGCTGCCTCCTCCGCCTCCATGTAATTTACGGCCCTGTGCACGTGTTGATTAACTTTTTAGTACAAATGTCTTCAATGAAAATTGTTTGTAAATTGTATCCATTATGTAATAGGAATACGCATGATTTTAATATGCATCTTATGCTAAGCTGTTTTAACCTTTTGGAAGACCGAGAAACTATGCTTGAAAACATTCTACAAATACTCAGTGTAGAAGAGTATGCTTTGTTTGAATACCAAGATAATGAAAGGCAATTTTTTATCTGTTGTGTTCAAGATACAAACTTCAGATTTAATTGTTAGTTTGTGTATATCATAATTCTAAAAATAAATATTTATTATGATGTGGAGAGAAACATTATATGTATCTCTTAAATACTGAAGCTGAATAAAGATAACAATGTGACTTTAATATAGATTTATTTATGCTAAATACACAGCAAAACATTTTCTCACAATATAAATAAAAAAAATCCAGCATTCTTCGGTTACAAATTAAGACTGTTTTTTGTGGGTTTTTTCAATGAAATAAATTAGAATTGTTTTGAAGTCTGTTAGTGAGATGATATTAGTGAATCGGATTTTGACATTAATCTTCATTCAATTTCGAATTTTCTCCACAATAAAACACGACAGTTGATGATTTTGACATCACCACTGGCACCAGTCAATCGGCCCATACACAAGTCAACATTTCAGGTGGTTAAGTCTATCAACCACAAAGAAGTCTAAAATGACTGTCAACATCTTCCTCATACTTTTTATATGCTGCCATTTTCATTTTTGTGTCTAAAATTAAACTAAAGACAGCAAATTTGGAAGCCGGATATATAAAAAATAGATTCATTTACATACACATACAAGTATTCTCGATTAGCCTTATACACCGCAACCAAATATGTTATGACAAATATGAGTTGCCTATTTATGCTCTAGGTTTTCAGATTCAATGAAACAATAAGTTTATTTAATCAAGGGCACCTATCAATGAGATAGCTTTTTTTTAAAAGGTCATTAACAGATGATTGTGTGGTTTGACTGACATCATCTAAAATCAAACGAAATGGCAGTATTGTAAGACGTCGCTTACCTCTAAAGTGATGGGTCGCGCGGATGTTTTGTTCTTCATTAAAGTTGACCACGCCTTCCCTCAGACTGTTTGTCTAAATCCAGGGATGAAGATGGTTAGTATGGTCTCGACGTTTTGCATATACATGTATATTGTAACTATTCTACATGTACCAGGGGCGCTCATCGATCGTGTAAAAAAAAAAACAAAAAAAAACTTTCATAATGGTTCAGAGCAACAGTCTGAGATTCCAGAACTGTGCTTTATGTACAGGTCTCCCGCAAATGTACATGTATATATCATAGGATTATTTAAGATTCTTTTTGAAGAATTTATCGATGTGTAAACTCCGGACATTTTACTCACAAACTGAATAAAAGTGATATATTTGTCCAAACAGAGCACTGATTCTCAAAAAGGTCTAGATTGATTTACTCGAAATTTTGTATACAAATTCAGTATTTTTGACCAATATTTTAAAAATTTGATCTATAATCCCCACTTTTTAAAATTTCATTTTAAATTTTAAGACAAGACTTTGAAAATTCTGTAAAATTTTAGAAATTGACATTACTTCTAATACGTCCTTTTAAAATCTCAAATTCAATATCATGATTTTTTTTTCGTATATCAAACGCAAAAAGGTCATCATTTATTTCCATGACTCATGTTAAACTTTTTCATAAGACATGATTATGTATCTATTTAATGCGATTGGTGATTGATTTGTGTTGCTTATGCAATCGGATCACGCGCTCGTCTTTTTCCGTAACCGGTAAGAAGACTCGGCGCAAGAATTGCATCAAATCGATGCATTTCTTCGCCGGAAGCGAGCCCGTGGATGAGAGTTAAAAGGCCAGAACCGAATCCCTGAATAATATGTTATTTATATTTTCACAACAGATTCAGTTTTGGTATCATTAACGTCTTATTCACTCCAATACATAACATGTAAGTGGAAATTGATAGTGGTACAATACCTTAGATGTGTATAATATCTTAGATGCAAGGTGAAGATAACGAACAGTGATCAATCTCATAACTCCTACAAGCAATACAAAATAGATAGTTGGGCAAACACGGACCCCTGCACACACCAGAGGTGGGATCAGGTGCCTAGGAGGAGTAAGCATCCCCTGTTGACCGGTCACACCCGCCGTGAGCCCCATATCCTGATCAGGTAAACGGAGTTATCCGCAGTCAAAATCAGTGTGCCAAGAACGGCTTAACAATCGGTATGAAACACGTCAGACAGCATTTGACCCAATGCGAGGTTGTATTGACGAACTAGATCGTTATAACGACCATAGAATTTGCGAAATGCTGACTTCAATCGACTGTTGAAATCCCTGTACCATCAACTTGTTTGTCAGTAGCTTACCTCGATTAAAAAACTGACTATACCCAGAACAAGCTCTTGCATTTGAAAGTTCACGTTTCATAGTGTAACGTACGACTGTGACGTCAAAGTTACATTTATGTATACGTAACAACCAACTCTGATGGCGTCGATCCACATACGAGGTTCATTTGCGGTTACGGAAATAGCCGAGTAGTTACGATTGTTGCTTATGTTGTGTTGATACCAACAGACAAACCAAATTTAAATGAATAAATCTTCAGGAAATTTCAGGTGCGAAAAGGTCATGTTTAAAACACTGTAGCTCAATAACAAGCATTGTGACCCCAGTTTTTCTTTTTAACTTCCTAATTCTCCTTCAATGGTGAAATAAAAAAAAATACACTTCCCAAAAATTGACGTAACTACGAATCTCAGATGCGAACCTCTTCAAGGAGGAATACTACACCTGAGAAATTTGATGTGGATGAAAAGTAGAGAATATGCACGACAATATTTCTAAATTGAAAACGTTAAAATTTACTTTATTTAGTCAAAAATGCAGATTTAGTAGAAAGTAAAAAAAAAAAAAAAAGCCATGCTGGACTCGAACCTGCGACCAGTCGACACACTAACCAACTGAGCTACTCATCAAGGTATTTAAACCTAAAAGGAATCGAGAAATATTGCTTTATCTATATTCCCATTGATGTTTTAAAAGGAAGTCGGCCGTTATGACGATGTAGCATAGATGTACCTCCTTTGGTCTGAACAGTGTCTATTTTTGTAAACCAGAGCATCACGTGACTATAAGAGAAAACTTTCCAGATGACGGTTGTATACATGAATTACATTATAAGAAACCATTTAAACAACGAAAACGTTTAGATCTAAATGTTCCCTCTTCCTTTTAACTCTGTTTCGTCACAATATTTTTTTCAGAGAGCTACAGTTCTGCAGCTATTGTTCGATGTGACAAGATTTAAGTTGCAGCGCACGTGTTCTTGATTAGCTAAGAAAGAAGTCCGTAAGGAGGGATTCTTGTTATAGTTTAGACAAATTAGAGAATATGCGTAATATGTGCATGCATGAGTAGGTGTAACGGGGAGGGAGAAACATACAGCGGACCAGACCGGGATTCGAACTCGGGCCTCCTGAATTTCCAATCAGGTACTCTACCAACTGAGCTATCTGGCCACTGGCAATCGAACCCGGGTAATCACAGAGCCAAGTCACTATATCTTACTTACAGATGTAAAATTTAACACTAACACTGAGGAAATAAGCACTATCGGGGACTATATATTAAGTGGAATCAACAGCGGAGTCAAATATCACTGTATTCCCTCAAAAACAACAAAATGAAAGTATTAATTTTGGTTTTCACGTAGGTAAGTGTCTATCGACACAACTGTCGTGTCAATGATTCTCATTATCAGCACGATCATCGTGCGGATAAAACCCACAATCAGCACGACCGTCAGGCGTATAGTCTCGCCCTTCTGGTAGAGCAAAATTAAAACTAGTGGAAACTGACAAAAGTAACAGCGTAGAGTATATTTGTATGACATTTTGAACTTCATTCCCCTCTTGCAGGCATTCTAAATGGTAACCTATATACCTGTATCTTTTCTTAACGAAAAAGAAATGAAAATTGATTTTCTCTTTCTCACATGACACCTAAAACAATTCAGTATAATTTAAGAAACAGAATAGGATTTGGCAACAAGCACTGCTTACATATGCCTTCTTAATGGTTTAAATATTTTCATATATGTAGGATTTCTAAATCATGTAAGTATATGACGATAAATTATAGATGTTGGGTATCTAAAATATTGATGTGTGTATGTAGGAAAAAACATTTATACTTACACGGAATTAACACAACCATTTCTTAACTGATTGAAAAGAACACAATTCACAAAGTTTAAACTGGATTTGAGAGTCAAATGATCCTGCGATTTTAAAAATATAATTTTATGTAAAACTTGCTGAGTTGCAATCTCATTTTTAAATGCGGTCTTGTACATATCAATGGTAAAATTTTAACCACATGTATACTTATAATTCAATAAAACAGAAATGATAGATTTTGAATTCACTTTTACGGCCGCAACAAACCTAAGACGTTTCAAATAGGTAGCGACTTTTTTCTTCTCAAAGCGCCCGACACCTAACACGCTATATAAAACTTAGTAAACCGACGTGAAGCGTTACAGTTCATACCTCCATGTGTTTTCAAAACTGAAAAGCGGTTCAGACGTCATGAATTAGATAAAATGGAGAGATCACCACAACCATCTGCATACTTCGTTTCTTTTTTCTTCGTTCAAAATGCCAGTGTTTAAATGTCAGCAAAACTACAAAAGAATACCAGTTTGTTTCCAGAGAACAAAATGTCCCATTTCTTTGGTTAATTAAGAAATTATGTTCACGTTTTCGTGTATGTTGCAGAATAACCTC
The DNA here is from genome assembly GCF_947568905.1 of Ostrea edulis. Classification (NCBI taxonomy): domain Eukaryota; kingdom Metazoa; phylum Mollusca; class Bivalvia; order Ostreida; family Ostreidae; genus Ostrea; species Ostrea edulis. The sequence goes on from NC_079170.1 coordinate 72,219,706, forward strand.
CGAGGTCGAGAAATGTTTTGGAATATAAACGCCAAGGCTTGTATATTTCAAACATTTCCAGCCCGAAAAGGTTACCCTGCAACATACACGAAAACAAGAACTTTATTTCTATTCAACTACAGCTCAGAAATATACACCCGATCACTTACCTAGATGTATCTTCGAATTAGGTCACTTCGTGACGTCATGACAGTTTTGGAAACGGACTAGACCTACATGGGTATTTTTTTTTTTATCACGAAAAAGGGGAGATGGTAGGGTATACTACATTTATTTTGAAAATGTTTCAAGTATTTCGTTTGCTGTTGACGGATCAGATCAATTGATTTTATACAGTCCAAGGTAGAAGAAGGCTAGCTTGTCTGGGCATCGACATGTTTGTGTATCGATCTAGGAATGTTTATTGAATGACAAATGTTCTTTAGTCATTTATAAAATTGTTTTGCAACATATATTAATTAATTTTTACAATCATAAAATTGAATTACCAAATATCGACTTTATTGTTATTGTTTTAGCAAAATACGAGGTGCAAGTGAGATATGTGTCAGTTTTCTCATAATCAGTTATTACGTATGAAGATATATCGTAGATTAATGACCGCGGCATTCCTTTGATCTTTGCAATAACAGTGGTAGAATGGATCATAATCATACCAGTTTCCAATAAAATAATTCTTAAAAACGTCATACGTCAGACTTTGAGTCTTGTAAATAATACTTGCTAATGACTGCATTTCTCGCCGCAGTGGTCTAGAGCGTTCGCCCCGCATGCGGAAGGCCGAGGTTCGAATCCCAGCCGCGACAGACCTAAGTCGTTAAAACAGGTACATGTACTGACAGTTCCATCGACAAACGCGCGGCCTCAGGTGTGAATGTCACGGATCCTCAGAGATGACCTTAAAAACGGATGTCCCTTGTCACAGTAAGTGTGGCACGCTAAAGAACCCGCACGGCTCAATGGCCGTAAGCACCGATCATAGGCCTAAATTTGCCGTAAGCGCCGAACATAGGCCTAAATTTGAAGCCCTTCACCGGTCTTGGTGACGTCTCCATGAGTGAAAAATTCTTGAAAGAGACGTTAAACAAAATACAATCAATCGCAGTGGTATCGTCCAGAATATGCAAGGTCCGATTTTTTTTAACCTGTCAGTCCAAAGTTACTGTCAACCGTATATTTCTTCGGACCAGTTGAAAGTGACCGTATATTTCATTGTTGAAAACTGGAGAATTTATTTCAATGCCTGGCATTTCAAAAACTCTGCAAGGTCACATTGGAATAGGAAATATTGAGGTGTATTGCTGGAGGCAATATTAGAATTTTTCAATATTTATGAATTCCATGAAAACTCTTTAAAATTTATAAGCAAAAGTAATGACTGGTTTTAAATTATTCAAACTCAAGACATTATCTTCAAATTAAAATTTGTTTTTACGACCCCGATATATTTTGAATGAAGTTTTCAAAGAGCTGTTTAAATTCAATTCATGGGCTCAAATATAGTTCCGCATCTTTGTTTGTTTTTTTTCATTCCAGAAGAATCTGTTATTGTAATCATGCGAATACCGGCGGTGCAAGAGCTTGTTCAATCTATAGGATTGAAAATTAACGTCAAACGCCACTTTTTTCTGCTTGATTATACAATGATGTGGCATCATGCAATATATGCCACAGGTCTAAACCCAAAATACAAACCTTTCATCACAATGTCATTTAGGCCATGTTACAATAAACAGCTTTCAGCAATACTTGACTGACCCTCAAATAAGACGGACAATACCGAGTCTTTCCTCGTCAATAAAGGGTTCTTCTCAAATCCATTGAACATGTGCAGGATGTGGGATTTTGCATGCAACAAGTTACGAATATAGATAACAAAGGCGATTAAGTATGCTAAAATATCACAAAGCTGATTGAGTATATACTGGACTAGTTTCTTTACTTCTATTCCTGAATAAGTAGAGAAATTATAGCGGAGTAGACTCAATCGGCTTTGAGCTAGTGTAGATTTTTCTAAACTCTTACCTCATGATTCAAAACAAAAGACCGAATTTCCTCTGCATTTAGAACATTGCTATTTCTGTGCTTAGTAGACTGGACATTTCCAGAAAACAAACCAGGGTGTAGCAAAGTAGACATGATAAAAAGTATGGGCATCTTATCATTAAAGAGAAATGATCCTTTTTTTTCCATAAAAAGGAGTAGCGTTGGAAAACATAGAATCATGTGATTGAAAACCATGTAATTTTTCTGTAATTTGTTACTTTGATATTTCATATTCCAATAGTTTTGAAGTGTCTTGCTTTGATTTTGTTCTGTTGAAGACAAAACTCGTTTCGCTGAACCTGAATTTTTTTTTTTCAAGTGGTGAAATAGTGATATTCTACTACACTGCTGATTCGGTCTCAAAATGAATGTACGTAAAACTGTAAGCCGATACATTGGTATAGTCATGTCATGTAGCCCCTGGCCCACCTGTTTAAAAACTGAAGAAAATACGTGCATATATCGTGTATAACTTCTCCATTGTCTGAATTATAAGACTCCCATCCTCAATTTGAAAGTTACAGTCACTAAATACCTGAAGGATAAACCAGTAGGCATCTCCGACTTGAACTAAAGACACTGCTGCCCACAGCTCACCCTAACTAAAGACACCGCTGCCCACTGCTCTCCCTAACTAAAGACACCACTGCCCACGGCTCCCCCTAACTAAAGACACCGTTGCCCACGACTCCCCCTAACTAAAGACACCGCTGCCCATGGCTCCCCCTAACTAAAGACACCGCTGCCCACGACTCCCCCTAACTAAAGACACCGCTGCCCACGGCTCCCCCTAACTAAAGACACCGCTGCCTACAGCTCTCCCTAATTAAAGACACAGCTCCCCCTAACTAAAGACACCGCTGCCCATAGCTCTCCCTAACTAAAGACACAGCTGCCCACGGCTCTCCCTAACTAAAGACACAGCTCCCCCTAACTAAAGACACTGCTGCCCACTGCTCCCCCTAACTAAAGACACAGCTGCCCACGGCTCTCCCTAACTAAAGACACATCTGCCCACAGCTCTCCTTAACTAAAGAAACAGCTGCCCACGGCTCTCCCCAACTAAAGACACCGCTGCCCACGGCTAGACACAGCTCTCCCTAACTAGACACCGCTGCCCTAACTAAAGAAACCGCTGCCCACAGCTCTCCCTAACTAAAGACACAGCTGCCCATAGCTCCCCCTAACTAAAGACACGGTTGCCCCTAACTAAAGGCACAGCTTCCCACTGCTCTCCCTAACTAAAGACACAGCTGCCCACTGCTCTCCCTAACTAAAGACACAGCTGCCCACTGCTCTCCCTAACTAAAGACAAAGCTGCCCACTGCTCTCCCTAACTAAAGACACAGCTGTCCACGGCTCTCCCTAAATAAAGACACCGCTGTCCACAGTTCTCCCTAAATAAAGACACAACTGCCCACAGCTCTCCCTAAATAAAGACACAACTGCCCACAGCTCTCCCTAACTAAAGACACAACTGTCCACAGCTCTCCCCATCTCTGGTGTTGCAAGTTTAAACTGTTTATTTCTTGCTCTCGCGATAAACTCCGAATTTCTTTAAATTATCTAAAATTAATGAAATAACCCAAATATTCCAATATTTCAAATACAGCCTTGGGTATCAAATAAATAATAATAAAAAAAAATAAAATAAAACAGAAATTTAATTACTAACCAATTCGTATACGCCTAGAAAGTCCATGTCAATCTTGACGAGATGAAGAACGTTTGTCAGATAATTTACATAATCGTAAGGTTCTCTGCTTTTTCTGATAGACTTGGGGAAAACCTACTTTATTGAAAGCAGGTCAATTTGCGATACAATCATATCTAAGTCAAACGCAGCACACATTATATCATTATTTATATATCCATCATGAACAAATTGAGTATCTCAGAATTTGCAGATAATCGATACTTGCACACTTTTAAATCTTTTGTCACCGTCTTTCATTCAACAAGGCTAGTAAAAAGGTAAATGTGCATCAATCAGTGAATAAACAATCAAAAGCATGGCTTCAATAAAATATTTTAAAATGCATAAATTATAATGAACCAACTCTAAAAATTAGACAAACATTTTCATCTTTTATATATACTAGTATAGTCAATATCCACAGCATTTATGGGTACATTGCTCAGTAAAAAAAAATTACAACCTGAAGCATAATGTACTATTAAATGTCTGATGACGACAAAGACCACACTCCTGATTAATTCAATGGCCTAACACCAAATTATTTTTTTTTTCGAAATAAAAATTACTCAAACATTCGATTGTATGGCATCTTTTAACGATTTTCTTAAAGCACTGAAGGAAGAAGGGGCACTCATAAAATGAATCAATGATTAACATTAATTAGTGCTTCGCACAAATAGCATATAAATAAATACCCATCCTTTAAAATACACTTGTTTCAACACAAGCATATGCAAGACATATGAATAAATCGTTATAAAAAGTGTTCACCACAACATTATCATAGACTCAAATTGATAAAAGAATATTTCAGTACTGATGAATTTTGTCATCCATTCATAAATCTGCTAGGAAGATGATCATTCTTGACAAGACAACGTCAGTACTGGCAAGCAACAGAAAGAAACCACGGTCTCTCCAATGGAGCATACTAGTATAAGATGACATTGATGACGGGGTGAAAAAAGATTTATGAAGCACCTGAGCATCTTGGTGCCTTTCCATGATATGTGCGCACATGTTGTCTTTTTTGGTATATTTAAATAAATCGTCAGTTGCTAAGGAAACGTGTGAAACTCTGCATTAGTGGTTGCTTCCATTTCCAACAAATTCCTCCGCGTGTCGGTTGATGCCACTAAGCACAGAACAGTCACTACTGTCTGACGTCACATTCTGATGCATATCAGCCGACGTTGATGACGTTTTCTTCTCCAGTTTTGCCTTGTAGTCCGTAATCACCACAGTAACATTTCCAACTGTCACAGACATTGTCTCGGCACTGCTCCTGTCAATTCTGGGAGTCGACCTAGAAAACAGGTGTAAAATTAGAAGCACAGTGGGCTATTTTCAGGTTTCAGGAAGTCTTTCGTCTTGACAAGTGGTTGCTGTAGATATATGCAAATGTACACCTTGGTGACTTTTAAATTTATGAAGACTAATGGTACATCAGACAAAATTCCATGTGCCATATCTGATGAATAGCATGTGAATGATGGTCGTATCTACATGTAATAGGCGAGGCATTTATACCGGGAGGTACTAACGTCAACCTCTCACTGTATCAAATACTACTGTACTCGTAGCGCACGCGTCCAAGACTCGCTCTAGTTTACAGAATAGTTGACTTTGATTCTAAATATCACCTTGACATAGATAGACGGAACAGTCTGTTGGAAGCAATCTGTAATACAATCTAACCACTAAATAACAATGTGGTAAATGCTATTTATTTGAGATGAAACGTCCGTATTGGATACATATTCATAAAAGCAACGCTCAATACATTTTGGAAAAATGTGAGACCTATTACAAGCAATTTGTGAAGGGAAAAAATAGTTCACGAAAGCGCAGAGTCATTCTGAAGTGAAAGTCTCTATCTGCCGACCTTTTGTTTGATGCTTAGAGATAAATACCGTCAATGAAAGTACATCTATTTTTACACAAACACTTGTGCTGCCAATCATCGAGTAACATGGCATGGATAGGGAGTGTAAGTTACACACAGACAGAAATGTTGTTAACCCAATACAATTAAAGTCCTACTAACCCTGTATAAACAGAACACTGCTAACCCTATATAAACAGAACACTGCTAACCCTATATAAATAGAACACTGTTAACCCTATATAAATAGAACACTGCTTACTCTATACAAACAGAACATTGCTTACTCTATACAAATAGAACACTGCTTACTCTATACAAATAGAACACTGCTTACTCTATACAAATAAAACACTGCTTACTCTATACAAATAGAACACTGCTAACCCTATACAAATAGAACACTGCTTACCCTATATAAATAGAACACTGTTAACTCTATATAAATAGAACACTGCTTACTCTATATAAATATAACACTGCTAACCCTGTATAAATATAACACTGTTAACCCTATATAAATATAACACTGTTAACCCTATACAAATAGAACACTGCTTACTCTATACATATATAACACTGTTAACCCTATACAAATAGAACACTGCTTACTCTATACAAATAGAACACTGCTAACCCTATACAAATAGAACACTGTTAACCCTATATAAATAGAACACTGTTAACCCTATATAAATATAACACTGCTTACTCTATATAAACAGAACACTGCTAACCCTATACAAATAGAACACTGTTAACCCTATATAAATAGAACACTGTTAACCCTATATAAATAGAACACTGCTAACCCTATATAAATATAACACTGTTAACTCTATATAAATAGAACACTGTTAACCCTATACAAATAGAACACTGCTTACTCTATACAAATAGAACACTGCTTACTCTATACAGATAGAACACTGCTTATTCTATACAGATAGAACACTGCTTACTCTATACAGATAGAACACTGCTTACTCTATACAGATAGAACACTGCTTACTCTATACAAATAGAACACTGCTTACTCTATACAAATAGAACACTGCTTACTCTATACAATTGGAGCAAGTATACACAATAACACTTCCGTGCCTACCCGGGTTTGAACTCAACACTTGATGAACCAAATCTTTTTGCAGCGTGTGATCAGCTGTCTTGCCTTTAATGACGCCGGAAGTCTCACCATGTTGTCACACACTACACGGTCATATTGAGAATGGATATGGTATACAGTCATTTGATGCAAATTTAAGACGATCATACAAGATACACACTGTAAGGTGTAGTAGTGACGCCTCCATATGAGTGAAAGATTGTCGAGAGGGACGTTAAACAATATTTAATCAATCAATCAATCATGAAATATTTAATAAAGTATAAAACTTGCAATAAAGCTTACAATGAACTCTTGAATATATATATATATATATATATATATATATATATATATATATATATAATATTGGTTTTATTTACAATGACACACAATGTGTGGGATGAGTTACCTTGACGATTTTTTCGTGGAATGCGAGTGATTTTTCTCCTTTTTGACGATGAAGGTGTTCCCAGTAAGATTGGTGTGGGGTTCTAGACTAAGAGAGTTTGTATTGCTAATTGTTCTCACATCACAGCTGTCATTGGACGACTCGTTCATATAGTCTTCTGATTTGAACGGCCTTTCCTTTTTCTGAGGCGGGGGCACATACTGTTGCGCAACCTGCTGTGCTGCAATCTGAGCATTCAGCCTTGGTTTTCTGCAAAAAAGGGACCATAATAACTTTAATGTAATATGTCTTCCCTAAAAATGAATCTGTTCACTGTTAATTACATTTCCTTATTAATTACGTTAATAACAACAGAGATCATATATCACAAAACTTTCCCTGAACCACTCCCGATATTTTATTTCAACATTTACACATTCATATCTAGAACAGTATCACAATACACAGTGGCCTTGGTAATCCGGACACCATTAATCTGGACGCTTCACCTTCCGGACGATTTTTGGTGGGAGCCCAAGTTTCATACGTTGTTTTGCACCATAATCCGGAATTTCACGTTCCGGATCCGGAAGGTCAGGATTTACTAGATAACGTCAAAATAAATTGCGAATTGTAGCATTAATCCCGATGGTAATTTTTTGGAAGGTCAGTCTCGGACAATTTTGGAAAGTGTAAATCGTAAAGAAAACTTGAGCCATGCTATCTGACTAAAATTAGCTACCTGTGTCCTATCAACGCCTCTCTCGGTGGTTGCCTTACCTACGTGCCGATCGACACATTGTATTGTCAATTTTTGAACATCGTATTTGCAATGCATGTATTGTTAGACTGTAAACAAATCTGCGGTATATTATTTAATCGCCTCGATCTACAGATATCAATAGACTGAACACCATGAATATAGTTTATTGAACTGCTATACATATCAGATGTACTCAAATCGTGAGTCCACATTCAGCTTGTTCAAATCCTGTATAATGTGAATTATTCTAGAATAATTGCGAAAATGCGGATTCTGTTTTAATGCTGTTGATCAAAGTCAAATAAAATCTGTAGTAAGTCTTAACATGTCAGTTATTTCTATGTATATAATGTCACATATGTACAAATAAGCAAAATATTTTAGAATATACGTCCTATAGTTCAAGATAATGATGAGAAATCTGTTTCTTTTTATACTCCCATTTCATAGTTTTTCATTCACGTATAAAGACGCCATGTGTCACTAAATACGGTCCACACAGCGAGGGTCCTTTACTGTATCAACGTCTAGCACCACACTGGACTCGTTTTTAAGGTCATATTCAAAAGACCTTCAACGGCATGCTGGGTGTTTAACGTAGGAGCAGCCACCGTCTCTGTCAAAAGTCCGAGAATCAACCCCTGACCTCCCGGATACGAAGACAGGGCATCCGGCAAAACTATATACAAAACTGCAGGCAACATAAATGAGTTACGACCAACTGTTACGCAATGTAGGGAAAAAGAAATGCATTTGGTTATGCTGCAGATGTGAGAATTGTTTCCCTTTCCCTATCAATAAGTCGGTGCACACTGTGGAGGAAAACATATTCAAAAGTTAAAGCGAGGTGTCAGAATATTATAATTGTCAAGCGAAGAAAAGGGCGTGTGTGCAGCTATGATAGTTTGGGCACAATTATGCCTTGTGTAACATTCTAATTAAGGAAGGCGATGCAAACGATTGTATGTCAAAAAAGACGCACGGAATTAATGTATGCCGGAGCAATGTATGTCACCGGGTTAAAGATATAACACACATACACATTACTTGTTAATTCACAGTGAAAATTCACGCTGTTTCAATCGAGGTGATTGTCACTCAAAGAGCATGTAACCATCTGCAACATAAGCAAAGCATGAGTATCTCTGAGTTCTGTTGTTTGTGGACATTCTGTGGGTATTTAGAAATGAAGCGGTAACTATATGTACACCCCCTGGACATACTGGTACAGAAAGCCATCAGCAAATAAGTTTATGTATTGGGTGACCACTATCTCAATGCTGGGATACTGCAGCACTAACGAGTACATGTATAAATAAGTGCATGTATTGGATGACCACTATCTCAATGCTGGGATACTTCAGCAGTTAAAATAATAAGTAATTTTTAACGTTTTTAAAAGTTGTATGAAGACATTGTGACTCGTATATATGCCCCTCCCAACTGTAAATGAGGCACTTTTTTTTTTTTTTTTTTTTTTATCTATGTATGGAAATCAAGGCCGCGGCAGTGAGGGTTCGCCTACCCAGCCACTGGACCTCCGTATTGAGAGCATATCTAAAAGACCCGTCGACTTCAATTTCTAATGTCGTTATGTTAATACAAGACTCCTTTACGATATAGCTCACTGCCACCTGGTAGTTATGTGTGGCCATTGTTTGTAATAGGCTTTGAAAAATCCCAAATCCTTTTTCTGAGACACGATTAATTTACAGCGGTGCTGCATGTTTTACACCTGTCAGAATAATTATATTAATGCAGTATCTTTGAATTGAGTTTACACCACTTTACACAATACTGCTTACCTTCCAGCAAAACGAGGCGTATGGTTTTTCTTTCCTTTTTTTGGACTAAAGTTGATTGAGAAACATATTTACTTCATTTAATGTATTACTAGAATAGAAATAAGAGAATTTTTTTTTAACAAAATGTAGAATTTTAGACGTTTTATTTTTAATTATAATTTTTGTGTCAAGAAGTCAGCTTTAGTCAACATTTTCACTATCCAGACTTACACTGGTGTTCGCCGGAACTTTAACAACACGAAATCACGTGGTAACGTGGAAATGCTTTATGGAATTACTCTAAATCTAACTGCAGTATGTCTTTCATTAATCTATGTAATAACTCATCAATGTCTTGTACACACACAATGCATTCTGACTTTAGGATCGGATTTCTCGGAAGATGTACACGTTAAAAAATTCAATGCGGTTTTTTTTTAACGTGTACATAACATTTTTGAATTCTACACAAATAAATGGTAAGGAAAACAAAACATGTATGTAGGTCTATACCTAACAACAATATTTGTTTGTGAACTTGTGACAAGAGTGGGTCGTATCAATTAATGTTATACATGTACATTTAGTAAAAATATCCCTTCATTTAGACAGAGACATCAGTAAATGAACTTAATTAAAAACCGGAAGTTATAACTAAAAACAGATTAAGCTAATGAGGTGACATTAGTGGTTCTCTTGAAGAAACGGAAACAACAAATTCCAATAATAAACTCCTGTAAGTAAACAATCTTTAATTGCCGTGAAATACTCATATACATGTACTGCTATATGGTATACAAATATGCATGTACATTTGCTATGATTAATCAATATGAATGAACAGAATCTTTTCTAATTGCGAGCCTGTCGTTCAAGGTATATAAAATATACGATCATGTTCTCGCCTGATTGAAACATATCAGAGGAACGGAATGGACAAACCAAGGTACCATCGGTCTCTACAACATTCACTCAACAGGCAAGTTCAGCGTATGAAAGAGATCGCTCAAATCTGTCAAATACACATGTACTAGAGGGGCAGTGCACATATCAAAGTCTTCAATTTGTGCAAGAAACTATTAAGCAAAACTTAAGTAAAATTGGGTGAAACCTACCCCCTTTACTTTCGCACACTTGTGATTCATAGAGACCTTCAAACGCAGGTTTAAAAAAAACCAACACCGTGAAATGAAAACTGATTCAATGAACCATTGTTTAATTTCTTATCTGAAGGATACAAGGTCACCTGATTATTTTTTTTTCTTCATGAGAGCCTTCAGAACCAACATAGATCATCACACATCAGCGATAGATAGAAATGATAAAAAAAAATCAGCGAATAGCATCAGTGCACTGGAAATTAATAATACAGAGCCCATAAATTAGCCCCACGGGCGTTAAGGTAACATTTGGAAACCCAAGATCAAAGTTGATTCTTGTTTCAAAATAGTAACTTCAGGACAGGTAGAACTTTTAACAAAATCTCTATTCTCACTGAAAACAGGAATCTTTGCTGAGACGTATGCAAAGTAGCGGATAAAAACACAAACCTACTGTTACAACATTTGAAAAAAATTAAGGGAAACGAACTCGCTGCAGTGCAAAATCTGACACAAGATATGAAAATGTGATCCATATATATTCTTCGACATTACGTACAACAACAACCATTCGCAGATGGAAGTAGCTGGGGGAAACTAGGCAAAAATTTTATCCCATACAAATTTTGATTTGTTATGAAGTGTTTTTTTTTTTTGTGATTATGTCATACGTCCTTTGAATACGATTCACTCCCTTAAGCTTCATAACTACTTTTCGTTCTAATCTAAACACGACACTAACAAAATACTTCCGACAACCTACAAAATATAGAATCGATCTCATAGTTTACAAGACAGACATTTGACCAATAGATTTTTTTCTACTGTAACTTAGCTTACGGCGGGCACACAGCAACAGGGGGCATTCATATCTGTGTTTGCCCAACTCTGTATTTTGTATTCCTTATAGGAGTTCTGAGATTGATCGCTGTTCCTTTACAAAGGTTCTGAGATTGATCACTGTTCGCTATCTTCACCTAGGTACACAATACTACATAGTGAATTAGGCCCACTGGTCATCCCCAAACTTGACAATATATCAGTTAAATTGCCTAACTTCAAAAGATAAAGTAAAGGAGGAACCAGGGATTGACTATGTATTTTTTAACACAAGGAAGCGGACATCGATTTTCTTTGACCTTCTTTAATTGTAGTCATTTTTCAACATATATACAAAAACAATCCAACAATAAATTAACTTCTCTAGGTAGAGAGAGAGAGAGAGAGAGAGAGAGAGAGAGAGAGAGAGAGGGAGAGAGAGAGAGAGAAGATATTCAATGTTTTGTTGTTGGATATATAATTTACTTCACGAGTGAGACAGGATTTATTTGATATTAGTACCTATTAACGTTCAAAACAATATTGCGCAGAAAATATAGTACCTTAAAAAATAAGCAAAATATGTAAAAATCAATACAATTGCACGATATAAGACAACTTTAATTCAATTTTATTCTGGGTATTCAAATAAAAAAAATATGAAAAATTAATTCTATATAACGTAGAACGAAAGTGATCTTACACAAAAAAAAATATGTATGTATCGTGGATGAATATTGTGGTAAGTATTTTGAAAATAACATTTTTGTACGGTGAAAATAAGAACTGTGATAATATCAAATTTTATTCCATGGAAAAGTTTCTGTATTTCACTGTTGAAAATGTCATAAAGAGATAAGTAGTTTCCAAGAAAACTTTCGATTTACATGTAGATCTACCACGAAGTGTGGAAGCAAAAGATGAAGGTACATTTTATACACTTATCAGCCCCCAAAACGAGGCTATACCCAAACTGACAAAAGTATAAGTGAGATATGTCTGAATCACAAATCAAACTGTCTTCAAAGCAAACATAATCTCTTTAGCAGATTTCTAACGTCGGTAACATGTAAAAATTTAGCAAATCTATATTTAAAAAAATCCAATAAAAATGACCAGTTTTTCACTTGGGAGAAGTTGCCCACGCTATCATTGTGAAATTTCATATACAGTATCATGATATACCAGGCCTGGGTTTCTAGAAAAGAAATTGAGTCGAAACTTGGACTATGTCCGAGATATTACTCAAATTCTGAATGCTCAAATAGGGGAAAACTCAAACTTTAAGTTATAAGATTTTTTTTTTCTCGAGAAACCCAAGCCAGGCGTGTTATACTCGTGCGATCCGTTACGAACGAAATATTTGGCCATTCGTAGCTGATCGCGAAAGATTTCTGGAATTTCAGGTTTTGATACGAGGTGATGTGAGTTGAATATGCTGATTTAGTCATAAGAGATAAATTTCAGATGACACGATCTCGATCACATACGTTCTGATAAGATTGTCCCGATCAAGTTCACGATTGGACCTCGATCTAATACGATTATCACGATCCAGTTCCCGATTTGGAACGATCGTGCACGTGCAAATACGTTCGTATACGTTAATCGAGAACCGATGCGCTATGTTGCAATTGGATACCATTGCGATACTGATGTCTTTCACGATCACGGATGATCACGGTTTGAGCTACGATCACGGTGCACCATTCCAGCTGAAATGCAAACTGAACTTGTATGAGCTTGTGACTAAATTTCAGGGCAATATATTGTATCCGTAACAAAAACAAGTACGGAAAACTGTTTGGCCTACTTTTAGCCCTAAAGTAGGTGACGCGCGTGTATCAAACCAGCTGGAATTTAAAATGTTTTGTACTCCTATGAGAGGCAGCTAGTGACTAAATTTCATGCAATATCTGTATTCGTAACAAAACAAGTCCGGAAAACTGTTTGACCTACTTTTAGCCCTAAAGTATGTCATTGTGCACCAATCCAGCTGAAATGCAAATTCACGCTTCCGCTTCTTCAGGGGGAAATTGTGACCAAATTTCAAAAGATTTACATGCATCCGTTACGGAAAAAAGTCCGGAAAACATGACTTCGGACGGACAGCCAGCCGGACGCATGGATAGACTTCGGGCGAACGCTCTAACCTCTAGGCCACCGCGGCGGTTCACAATGTATATTGAAATGATTAATCATATATATTACTTGGGTTGTGAGTGATGCATGTACTCTCTTTCTCTCTCTCCCTTCAAAATTCCTCGACAATATCTATTTTAAAAATATCTTATGCATATTTCACGAAATAGCAGAAAAATGTCACATGTTTATGACGTCATAATAGATTACAAAGTTATATTTATATAGTAGTTTTCAATTTTCTACTTCTCGGGTACTTTAATGTAAAAGGTGCGCAGTTTCCATTTCTATGCACTTTTTTTAAAAAAAAAAAAAAGAAAGAAAGAAAGAAGTGAAATATAGAGCCAGAAAGGTGTTACGTCTTCTGTATTACAAGCTTTATCACCTCCGGTTTCTCTTCCTCACGCTTATTCAAGATATCTAAAGACATTATCAGATTTTGTAATAACATATACCACCGACATCTCTAATAAACGTCATTTAATGCGTTCTGCTTCCTCTCAGTAGAAAAAGATCTGTAAACAAAACATGCAACTAATTGAACGTACTTTGGTCTTGTACAATCCTAAATAACAATGCAGTCATTCCCAGCAATCTGCCCCAAACCTCCCCCGACGATTCCCACCAAACAAAACCGCCGGCAAATGTTCCGTGACAAAGCACAGCTTTAACGACGTGACACTTCCTCTGAGTAGCGGTTTTTTATAGATGATCATGCATGCAGAAACTCTACAATAGCCACAGCTTCTATCAACTGGCTATTAACAAATTAGCCTCTGGTGAAGCAGAAAGATGCTGGTCGTCTGTAATCGGACCCCCTGTGAGATGCATTGCCCACAGCAACATCAACTGTATCGTCTAGACATGTTCATAACGGAAACCATTGGAACACTCGGACGCTCATGGGATACTTTAGTGAATGCTTCATTGGGATACTCTAAAAGTGAACTTGTCGTATTGGTTAACTTTTTATAATGTGTTACATTCGGGTATACCCCCCCCCCCCCCTCCTCTCCTCTTCTTCTGAAGCCATTTGATAAGATTTAGGCAGCTGGTGTGCTCTTTGCAGCAAATGTCTGCATTGACTTGGAAACAATGCACATTGATGAAGTTAACAAGCAATTACATATAACACACGGAGATCAATGTCAACTCGATAAGCCTAGGTTGGTATAACTACGGATAATTCAGAACAATAAATGTTACATAGAAGAAATTTGTCGGTCTCCGTATAACAATTTCCTGCTCATAATTAATGTCGGATAAAAAGAAACATTATTTTCTTCGAATACAAACGTGTATTTGCAACGGTTTGAAAAAGTGGCATCAGTTGGTCTTAATTACAACCAGCATAACGTATCACTGCAACAGCGAAGCAGCACGTTTTGTAAACAGATGCATGCGTGACCTTGATATGCTACTTTCCAGAAACATCCCAGACAGGGAACCGCCGCGGTGGTCTAAAGCGTTCGCCTCACATGCGGAAGCTCGGGGTTCGAATCCTGGCCGCGACAGACCCAAGTCGTTAAAACAGGTAGCGACAGTTCCATCGCCAAACGCTCGTAATCAGGTGTAAATGTCACGGGTCTTCGGAGATGACCTTAAAAATGGATGTCCCGTGTCACAGTAGGTGTGACACGCTGAAGAACTCTCGCTGCTCAATGGCCGTAAGCGCCGAGCATGGGCCTAAATTTATGGTCATTCGCCGGTATTGATGACGTCTCCAAATGAGTGAAAAATTCTCGAGAGGTACGTTAAACAAGATACAATCAATCAATCAATCAAAGACAGGGACTGCTTAACAACAGCTACATCACTAACAACATTCAGAGTAGAGCTATGTCAGTCTAACTTGATGTGTTAACATGTACAATGCGCTTGTTGTACCTGCTTGCGCTTATTGTAAATACGACATTTGACATGCTGAAGGATACATAACTTCTTGACCTAATCTCCTCGCCTAACTACTTCCAAGATTTTACCTAACCTAATAGATTAAAGATTTTCATACCTCGTAATGAAAAACAAATATACAAACCACAGCTGTACAATCATTTTTTTCCCCCATGAGGGTACATAAAAGGAATCATAAAACACACGGTATACATGCAATTTTATAAACAAAACTAGTTACGCACAGTTGACGAGATATGTTCGCAAAATCCAGAAGTTGTTCTGATCGATTGATTGATTGATTGTTTGTTTTTACGTCCTATTGAGAATTTTTCACTCATTGAGATGTAACCAGCTGTAGGTGAAGTACCACATAAACGCTTTAACGTGCCAACGCCTGCCGCGACACGGGACCTCTGTTTTTAAGATCGTATTCGAAAGACCGCGATTCTCACTTCTAAATGCCGAGTATTTAGCGAAGGAGCAATCACTACCTATGTTAACGTCTCAGATTTGACGCGATCAAGGCACGAGCAGGGCTCGAACCTATGAACTCCCAGTTACGAAGCGAACGCTCTACCACTGAGCTATTGCGGCCGGTTAGAAGTAGTTCTCAGTCTGTAATGTCACACTGTACAGTATACTACCCTGCAGGATTTCTGAAGTTTGTCTTCACAAATAGCATAACTTTGTTCGTAAAATGACTGACAAGAAAAGTCAACTGAGTTAGAGGGCTTTGGCTTTTCTAAAAGTCCAGTCTTTCCATTAAATTCTGAGTTAGTGGACTTTGAAATTTAAGAAGCATGTTTGTTTTTTTCCCAATGGTGTCATAATTGGCGCCCTTGTGTTCTTTACCTTAAACACTTACATGTATGAAAACTTTGAACACTACTTCTATCTTTTGAATAAAAAAAGTCAAGGGATTTTAAAATAAACTATGTGCAAGTCTTTTCTAAAAGGAAAAACAAGGTACCACTGGCTATCTCCACAGACAACCGTGTTTCACAAATACACCCTGCGGCTATTCAACTCCCATATGCATCTTTGTTGAAACTGAGAAACGCGACAAAAGGTCACACATTTTATATTTAATAGTAGGCTGTCTTTTTGTTTTCCATAAATAAAGACTTGCAACTATAAGTAACTAATAAAAACAAGCTTTGGATTAACTCGGAAATCTACAGCTGCAGAATCAAAACGAAATTGGCCTTCCAACGCAATACAGGAAATGGATGATTCAAAGATTAAACAAATGTGAGGAGGTAATCACTCTAATCATTAATTTGCTGTGGTATTTTCTTATGATCCAATGCTAGTCATTAGTCATATAAAAATAATAAGATTGAGACTTTAATTTACCAAAAAACCACTGCTTTACCATGCATCCCAGATCGGGAAGTTATCGATGCATAGAAATTGTGAATGTGCCGTTATTTCTACTCATCGTCAGGGCTGATCGGAAAGTGTAGGAATTACTCACACGAAAATCAATGAGAAAGCCGTGCACTGACAATGATTCAATCCCGTCATTCATTGAATCCGATGCAGTCACGTCTGTATACATACCATATGTTGACCACTCTCAATGCACGCATTTCCTATTTCAATCCCCATTTTCACCCCCTTTCCTGATCTACTACGCGTGTTGCGTAAAACATGCCATACCTTAATTGTTTACCGGCTGGTGGTGAAAAAAATACTCTAAAATTAGAGACATGACCGCTCGTCGTATTTACAAACATCCGGTTAATTAAAGACATTGTAGAGAAATTCATAACCATGTAAACCAGAGAAAAACAAGATTATAGGTCGATATCCTCGTATCAAACTAAAGGTGTATATCAACACATCAATACCCCCTCCCCCGCTTCAAACGGTCAGTTAAATCTAAAATCAAATATCCAAATACACAGTATGTCAACAACAACAACAACAAAAAAGGCTGAAAAACTAAATTATGCGAAAGTTTCGACCTCAAAGAGGTTCGCACCTGAGTTTTGTTACATTTCTTTAAAAAAAATATTATCCTTTTTTCTGGAAGTGTATTTCTGACATTGCAGGAAAATTTACTTACAATTGGTTTTGTCTGTTCGTATCAATATAAGCAAAAAAAAGCAACACAAATCAACCATTGCATAAAATGAATCCATACTCGTGTCCTCTAACAATATGTGCAATACTGGTAGATTGGAAATAATGACCCTTTCGCATTTACAGGTGATTTAATAAAATTAAATTAAAGTAGCTTAATTCTAAGGCATTTTTTTTTAAGTCCATGGCAATAGACCGTCCGTTACTGTCTGTCAGACACTTTATAGACCGTCCGTTACTGTCTGTCCGACACTTTATAGACCGTCCGTTACTGTCTGTCACACACTTTATAGACCGTCCGTTACTGTCTGTCCGACACTTTATAGACCGTCCGTTACTGTCTGTCCGACACTTTATAGACCGTCCGTTACTGTCTGTCCGACACTTTATAGACCGTCCGTTACTGTCTGTCAGACACTTTATAGACAGACGGTTACTGTCTGTCAGACACTTTATAGACCGTCCGTTACTGTCTGTCAGACACTTTATAGACCGTCCGTTACTGTCTGTCAGACACTTTATAGACCGTCCGTTACTGTCTGTCACACACTTTATAGACCGTCCGTTACTGTCTGTCACACACTTTATAGACCGTCCGTTACTGTCTGTCAGACACTTTATAGACCGTCCGTTACTGTCTGTCACACACTTTATAATTGTTGCCATTGTTTAACAATCTATGAAAGTCAACAGACGTTATAAGCTTCATTTTCGTGTACGTTTTACGCCATGAGTGTCAAGTTCAACATTTCAACAAAATTCATTGCATTTACTACTCATCTTGGAGGATTTGGTTATTTTGGTGTAAACCATTTCCTTAAAAAAAAATAATCCATTGTAATATACTACAAGTATTGTATTTGAAACGCAAGAGTCATCCAGTGGATTTTAGGTTCATAGATACCAACGACAAACTAACAAAAGAACTTTTGTATGAGACCCCTTCAGCTTCTCCAACGTCAGCTTCCATATTCCATTATCACCTGTACATGGTGTTTATGTCTCTCAAATGATTCGATATGTGATACGTGGAACATGTTCTGCGTATGATCAGTTTTTAAATCGAGGCAGGCTACTGTTGATGTTACAAAGGTTCCAACAGTCTCGTTTAAAGTCAGCATTTCGCAAATTCTATAGTCGTTATAATGATCTAGTTTGCAAATACCCAAGGCCGTTCTTTACCTACTGATTCTGACTACGAATTACTCCAATTACCTGATCAAGATATGGGATTCACGGAGGGTGTGATCTGTCAACAGGGGGTCCTTACTCCTCCTAGGCACCTAATCCCACCAATGGCATGTCTAGGGGTTCGCGTTTGCCCTCCCCATAATTTTGCATTCTTAATAAGATTGATGATATTGATCACTGTTCCTTATCTTCACTTGTTCATTTGAAAACAACTAAATATATTGGGAAAGACTCGTAAAAGGGATATTGTTACTTGCAGTAACTGGGTGAACTTGCATGTATCCATCAACTTTACCCAGAATTCCTCTTTGTCTACCTAATAATAAGCCCAATATCAAGTTTTAAGCACAGGACTGACCATTTACAGCAGAATATATGTATGTCTTTAGAAAGAACTATTTTTTTCTAAATCATTTTTTCATCTCCTCTATATGAAGAGCTGAGTTCTTGTATGATTTCCGAAATAGGTTAAATCTGATTTTTGTAGTATTTTTTGTAATATTACTATATTTCGTATGTTGCTCCGGTCAGCTCCACTAAGTACATGTGGTTATGTAAGGGTCACGGGTTTAAATTCCCATAGATCCTCGTATTTTTCTCCCCTTCTTTGCTACAAATAACTTAGTAATGTCCATATATACAATGCATAAGCTTTTACTTGCTACAGCTAGGAACCATCAAACTTTAGACTAACTCTAAAACAGACCTGGGAATAAGTTTGTTCGTAGAATCAAATTATGATGCAAGTGCATTGTACTTGAAATATCAAATATCACCAAAAAAAATTGCATACTATTGAGAAACTCTGCGCATGACCTCCACCTCCGGGGATCCCGCTCATTATAGAACTGACAAATATAACCAAAATTAAAATCTTGTGAGATCTTCTAAATATACGACTACTTCATAACACATGTTGATATGCCAACAACAGTTACAAACAGAATGAAATACTTATCATAGGAGGTTTTCTTTTTCTTTTTTCATCGCAAGTTCTTTAAGAAAATGGGACCCCGAGTTCACACAAGCTACGCAGAAGTGACTGATGTGAGTGGTTATTGGACATATGCACTTTAAACAATGTGTAGGCGTGATCAGACACCATTGATTGATATCGCCTACTTTTAGCAATTCCGACAGGCTCCCTCTCAATCTTAACAAAATTCAATCAACATATTGACAAGCGACAAAGATACTATTACTTACAGGAGAAAGCGGAAGATTTCGCTAGCTTCTGGTAAGATTTATGTTGCGCCATCAAGGCTACTTATAGCATATTACAAACTATTGTACAATGTGCGAATACAAACTTAAAATTTTAATACAAACCCACCAACTAGCTCTTCTTATACTACTTGCATTTTGTATTTCAACAAAACTACTAGCTGTGTGGTGCTATTAATTTCTCTTCATCGTAACCTCTCTGTGAGTTTTACTTTCTGCAATCTGCATGCAAGGTGCACTTTTACAAATCGTAAAATGTAACATTCAAATGAAAGGGAACGCTTTTCTGACCGACATCTGATGTCAGATCTCCACGCAAGTAATATATTGTGTCTCCTTGCTTAGTGCATCCCACCCAAAGAATGACGTAACAAGTTTATAAAACAAAACGTCAGGAAAACTTGACAATGCCAACAATACACAAGCCTGCCGTTATCTACTCTACGTTATCGAATAAAATTCTCAAAGTTCTGGCTGCATGTTGTGTCAGGAACCTGGTTAACAGACACGAGGACCGAGATAAGAATACCGGACAACAATACACAGAGTCCTATAATCACCAACCGTGGTAGCATTCTCTTTGATTCTCTATCAAAGGTTTCTTTAATTTACAGAATGCTGAGTCAGGGTGGCCCACCCCGTCCCAAAAAACTCTCACTATATTACGCACGTGCTCTGACTTGATGCATAATTTCTAACATCTTCAGTAGCTCATTGTCAGACAAAACGTCAGAGTGATAGTCATCACTCAGTCCCACTCCCTCTCTGATTAAATCATTGTTTAAGTTGAATGAAAACAGATTGGATTCGAATTAAATGATTGCCAAGTTCAATGTCAGGCTATGTAGGTAGGGGAAGGCTGTGAGAAATGCTACAACGAACGTCAATCTTCTTCCCAGTGCAACAAATTTAAAATGATTTTATTTATGAGCCAAGAACTGAAACAGATTAATTTCTAATGACACCGGAGTACTACCAGTCCTTCACAATCAAAAGTGAAACTTGCCCATTGTGAAAACGTGACCCCCCCAAAAAAAATTAGATGCACCATATGGTCATTTCAAAATAACGTTTCCAGGCCATTAAACAGGAGCACCCACCACCAGTGTGCAGTGAAAATCTTTGGAGAATTTCCTTTAGTTTTTGATTGCTTACCCGAGAGGCCCCGAATGTGTCCTACTGATTGCTTACCCGAGAGGCCCCGAATGTATCCTACTGATTGCTTACCCGAGAGGCCCCGAATGTATCCTACTGATTGCTTACCCGATAGGTCCCAAGTAATGCGTCCTATTGATTGCTTACCCCGAGAGGCCCCGAGTAATGCGTCCTGTTAATGGCTATATCGTTCCTAAATCTTGGTGTCCGATCATTCATTTTGCTACAGTCCCTAACCGCATCCGGGTAATTGTCTCCCCCCCCCCTCCTCCTAATAGTTTCTATAAGGCTCGGGTTCGGTGTTAATTGATGCTATATAGGCTGACTTAGTAAGGGTAATCTAATGACGTGAAGTTTTACTGTAATACAGGAGTTTTAACTACAATGCAGACGTCCATGACTTCCGTATCTCAATTAATTCCCTGATAAATAAAACATCTATGCTTACATTTACATGAAGAGAATACATCAAATGGATACATACTTCAATTTAAAGTCCAGTATAAACATTTGTATAAGACAACAAAAAACCATTGACGTTGTTGGATGTTGAACAGCACACAGCTGTGAAGTATGCACATTGTATGAAAATAAAGTTTGTGTTCTGTAAAAACGTATTTTGCACTTTAAAATTATTCCTCGCAATTTGAAAAATGAAAACATCATAAAAAAGATTACACATCAATTTCGATGTCAAATAACTAATAAATTTTGCATCATGAGAAAATGTGAAACGCACTATAAAATGTTTGATGAAAACAATTAGTGAATTTGAAAAGCTGGACTAAATGAGTGATTCATTAATTTGATTAATGAAAAGTAAACAAAAACATCGGTAAATAATATCTGAAACTAATTCAGATCTATATCATGGATGGCACAAGGTCAAGAGCTACTTAAGGAGGTGTACTACATCGTTATAATGGCGGACTTCCTTTTGAAACATGGATGAAAATATAAATATCGGCAATATTTGTCTGTCCATTTCAAATATCAATGCCTAGCTAAGTAGCTCAGTAGGTCAGCACGTCGACTGCAGAACTGTAGATTGCGGGTTCAAGTAGAACTGTAGATTGCGGGTTCAAGTCCAGCAGGGATTTTAAATCATTTTCAGATTACTTTCTACTTAAAATGCATTTTTTGACTAAATAAATTTGAAAGTTTCCAATTTCAAAATAGCTGAACATATCCTCCACTTCCCATGCACATAAAATTTCTCTGGTGTAGCACTCCTCCCTAATCAAATGCTACATCACTAATATGGACAAGTTAACTATGATGTGCGCGTGTATTCCTGATTATCTGTGATAAATATAGGGCTTCACACAGCGTGGAGACACCCCGATCCCAGTTCAAGCCCTTACAGGGTTCTCCATCCTGTCGTGCTCTTTACGTATAATCAAAATTGTTCAAATAGTTTGCACAGAACAGACTACAAGAATGTGTCAATCGCACAACATTTATAACTTAAAATCCTATTATTATATTTTAACTACAAATCATGATTATCTTCAGAAAATGCCACCACGGTAAAAACAATAATTTCTGAATATTCCAGTGTTCTTGATCGAATATTTGAGCTTAATGCAACAAATGCTAATAAAAAAAGCAGAATTCTTTCTTTATCACATCATTTGCTAAACATTCATTTTGATTGTGTCAGAACATATTGTTTCCAAAAGAGTAAGCAGGAATTGGAGCATACGTCAGCAAATAATGTTTCCGGAATTTCTTATCTATTTCTAATGAACAGAATTCATATGCCACAGAATTTGAAAGTTTCTTTATTTCCAGGTAAATGTGTATATCAAAACATTTTACTAAGACTAAAACAAGAGACCCATGGTCCACATCGCTCACCTGAGTCACTTTGGCCCTTATCTGAAGACGTTCCATATATATTTGCATGTAAAACCTTAGTCCCTATTGTGGCCCCAACCTACCCCTGGACGCCATGATTTTTACAAACTTGAATCTGCACTATGTCAGAAAGCTTTCATGTAAATGTCAATTTCTTTGGCCAAATGGTTCTTGAGAAGATTTTAAAAGATTTTCTCTATATATTTCTGTGTAAAGTTTTGATCCCCTAGTGTGGCCCCATCCTACCCCCGGGGGGCATGACTTGAACAAACTTGAATCTGCACTATGTCAGGAAGCTTTCATGTAAATGTCAGCTCTTGTGGCCCAGTGGTTCTTAAGAAGATTTTTAAATGACCCTAATCCTAATTTTGCATTTTTGTGATTATCTCCTCTCTGGAGGGTGCATGGCCCTTCATTTAAACAAACTTGAAAGCCCTTCAACCCAAGGATGCTTTTGGCCAAGTTTGGTTGAAATTGACGCAGTGCTTCTGGGGAAGAAGAAGAAAATTTGAAAAAGTTTACAACGCCGACGACGACGCCGACAGACAACGGACAAATTTTGATTAGAAAAAATCACTTGAGCCTTTGGCTCAGGTGAGCTAAAAAGGGGGGAAATTTAAGAAGAAAATAAAAAGTGATTTTACAGAATTTTTTTTTAAAAAGTGTATATTTATGTGTCAGAGTTTATCTCTCTTTTTAAATTCCGAATTGCAAACCCATTGTATTTTTTTCCCCTTGTCATCATCGAAACGATTGAATTGATCTACTCTTGTAGCCAGAACCCTATGGTAATCAAGGCACAAAAAAGAATCCGACATCATCTATATTATCCGCTGTGACGTCAATTTGGCTCAAAAGTACATCTCCAAATAGACACAAGAGGCACTGGAGAAAAAAATTTAATCCATTCCCATCTCTGTTAATGTGAAGGCCAGCCCTGCCATGCTTTACAACTCTTAAGGACTTTGCAATGCGTCTACAGGCATACTATGAATGGCAGGGGATTTAGGTAGAAATCGGTGGGTGGACATTACTAGCGTTAAGACTCTGGGCAATATATACTTATCAAACACCTCTGTTCTTTGCCAATGCTACAATTTCTGCAGTAACCTTAGAGAATTTTCATGCATTTAGACACTATAGAACTGAGCTTCTAAAGCTCTTAAAACTGGCACAAAGAATCTTTGTTACTGGGTTGAGATTAAAACATATACACTTTGGGTGTAAAGGTAATTGAAGCTACGTGGGATGAACTCGAATTAAAGGCATAATGAAGATTAAAACAGAGCTTTGCAGCTTAATTCGTATTATATATGTAATCGCTATCCATTTAATGATACCACTGTTCCAAAATAGTTGATGTATCAGAAAATGTATTTCAATAAGGAAACAATTATGTTAATACTAAATAACTGCCCCAGTTATAATATAATTATCCATCTCATATCGAACAAAATGTCGTGTCAGCATTTACGATGAGATTCGGGGCATCATTATCAACATCCCGACAGGGAATACCACTAGAAAGTGCAAGTCCTTCTTCACAATACCATGAGATCAAAGTGCAAAGACATAACACAGTTTCCTTGTACTGGATATCCCCCCCCCAAAAAAAACCCCTTGTACTGGAACACCCCCCACCCCCAAAAAAACCCACAATCGCAAATGCTTTTGTTTAGAGGTACATTCGTCCCTAGCCACTTCCATAGAATCACTGGAAATCAGTCCATTACAGGATAACCATATGTTGACAACAGTACCCTTTTATATTTTATGTAGTGGGTGAGCCGAGTAGACTGAGACAATGTACAGCACAGAAGATAACGGAATATTCCGTTTACCTGATCAAGATAAAGAACTCACTGCGGGTGTGACCGGTCGACAGGGGATGGTAACTCTTCCTATGCACCTGATCCCACCTCTGGTGTGTCCAGGGGTCCGTGTTTGCCCAGGGGTCCGTGTTTGCCCAACTCTTTATTTTGTATTCTTTATAGGAGTTCAGAGATTGATCACAGTTTGTTACCTTCACCTTTCTAGGAGTTATGAGATTGCTCACTGTTCGTTATTTTCACCTTTCTAGGAGTTATGAGATTGCTCACTGTTCGCTATCTTCACCTGTTCATAGTCACTGGTCTGGAACTTGAATCCACCGCCTCAGGATCACTAAGCTCATCAATTAGACCACTGAGCCAAGCATGCACTTCACAATTACTAACATACACGCACATCTCTATCTTAGTATGACATGTTGATATTTTAAAGAACCACTTCCCTTCTTCAATAATGTTTATCATCTCCAGAACTTACTTACTGGTTTGTAAAACACCTTCCACCTGTCTGTACAATGTACAACATGCAAACGACTTGCAAAGCTGGGCATCCAGGGATCGACATTAGCGGTTGTCCGATTGCCCAAGGCAAGTGAAAACCCAGTTCGGACAAGTGAAACTCAATATACACTTGCCCGATGGGGCAAGTGGTTATTTAAGTAGGAAATGTGATTATTATAATAATTGCGTTAAGCTTGATGAATATCAAATATTAGAACGTAATGTCCAACTCCATATATTGTTGTTTTCTTTACCAAATTGTCAGATTATAGCGAAGGCCCATTCTAGTAGACCGTACTGTATCATCAATTGACAGAGAGAGATAATTAGAGTTACTGGTTGACAGGCTTATTAACATTAGAGTCTAAAATATTTCGGACAACTAAGTTTTTCATTCGGACAAGTAAAATTTTGAGTTTAATTGCCCGAAGGGCAAGTAAGAAGAAAAGTTAATGTCTACCCCTGGCATCCCTCACAGTGTGGTCAGTTGGGAACTTTAATGAGAGAGTAGGAAACATGAACAAGTGAGAAAGATCAACACTTCTACGGTCTTAACGACGTGGCGAATGTTGAAACACCATTTCCAAACAAGCAAACCCCACAAAACTTGGGTAAAACTAAGACGAAAGGAACAATTAAGTACTGGATCAACCCTAGAACAAATGGAAAGTGGAGACATTCCCTGTCGCGTGTAAGAGTACAGAGACACACTGGTGAAGGAAGTGATTGCAATCTTGTTACAACTAACACCATACTTTAATTAATGAAAATATTCCCATCACACAGAGTGAAGAGGTTTGACACTGGGAAAATTCAGTACAATAATATTTCAAACTAAAACTTATGAACAGATTCCAAGTTTGACAAAATAGGATCATGGAAGGTTACAATGAAAAGGTGCTGAAGAAAAAGATTTGTTACACACACGTGGTTATTTGTTAAAAAGAAATTATCCCACAAGAGAACTGAAAAACACTCACAAAGAAGGACAAGCAAATAGTTGTGAACTTTTTTGGCAAAGGAAGAAGCTGGGGGAGCTGCTTGAGAACAGAGATTGATCGATGTACATCAAATCACCAGGATGTTATACGACCATAAAATGCAAACAAGTTAGTGAGAAACAATTGTTTATAACAGTTTAAGTCAGGAGAACAACATGCTATCAAGAACTGAAATATAGTAAAGATCCTGGATATGACCAACCACCAACAGCACAGAATAAAACGGACCCTACTATATTTAACACTCCGTATCTGCATATGACATTATAAGGAAATATCAAGTGCATGGTCTGAAGTTAATAAACATTATTAAGCAAACTCAGAAAGCTGACTTACCAGCTGCAATAACTTCAGAGGCTTCACCCTACCATCAAACTTAAACCAAATATTCAGAGACTTCTCCCTACCATTAAACTTAAACAAAATATTCAGAGGCTTCACCCTACCATCAAACTTAAACCAAATATTTAGAGGCTTCACCCTACCATCAAACTTAAACCAAATATTCAGAGGCTTCACCCTACCATCAAACTTAAACCAAATATTCAGAGACTTCACCCTACCATTAAACTTAAACAAAATATTCAGAGGCTTCACCCTACCATCAAACTTAAACCAAATATTTAGAGGCTTCACCCTACCATCAAACTTAAACCAAATATTCAGAGGCTTCACCCTACCATCAAACTTAAACAAAATATTGAGCAAGATACTGATTATAGCTAGAATCAAAACAGCAGTCACAACAGACTTAGGGAAAGAATAAGTAAGTTTTTGAAAATGGAAGGACTTTTGCATCCTTTGATATATTACTGAACATAATGAACAAACTGACTTGGACAACCGTTTATGAATTTCATTGATGTTGAAAAAACCTTGTACTAGAACATACATAAGAATAAGGGTTAGTGGGCCACCTGTTAAAATAGCAGACCTCATCGAGACATACTGCACTGACTTTAAATCTTTTGTATGAACACTAACAAGTAATGTCAGGAGGAAGAAAATAGGCTGAATAATGTCACCCGTTTGCTTATTTTAGTCAGAGACTGGGAAATGTCATCCCTTCTACTTATTTTAGTCAGAGACTGGGAAATGTCATCCCTTCTGCTTATTTTAGTCAAAGACTGGGAAATGTCACTCTTCTGCTTATTTTAGTCAGAGACTGGGAAATGTCATCCCTTCTGCTTATTTTAGTCAGAGACTGGGAAATGTCATCCCTTCTGCTTATTTTAGTCAGAGACTGGGAAATGTCACTCTTCTGCTTATTTTAGTCAGAGACTGGGAAATGACATCCCTTCTACTTATTTTAGTGAAAGGCTGGGAAATGTAATTTCAATCTGCTTATTTTAGTCAGAGGCTGGGAAATGTCATCAATCTTGATAAAAACTAATTGTTTACAAATATTGAAGAACTAGACTACACAATATTGATCTGGTCTTATTCACAAATATCTGTATAACAAGACCACAAGACTGCTGGGCTACAACAGAGCACAAGCATGATAAAACACCAACACCAAGGGAACAGAAGAGATTCCTTTCCACAACAGATACCCTCCCAAAAATAGATTGACATGGAAGAAACTTTGAACGTTCTCCCTCCTTCACTTACCTTGACAAGCATCTGATGGAGGCGCAGACTAGGATATTCAAGCCAGAATAGGAAAAAGCCAGAGATGCATTTTTTAAAGCTTCGTAAAATCTGGAAGTCAAATAACATCAGTAAGAACACCAGCATGAGAATCTACAATACCTCTGTCTTGTTTAGAGCAGAGTGCTGGGGGTATGACAGACAACACCAATCTCTCCATTTTCCACAATGGTTGCCTCAGAGAGATCTTGAGGATAGCTATGATCAAGAAAACTAACAAACTAGGAGTTACATGAAGCAACTGGATCCAGCAATGTGCCAACCATTCCAAATTAAGAGAAGATGTTGGATATCGGGTACGTCGTATAGAAACCTGCCAATGAAATGACCCAAGCCACAACTCTGAAAAACCACAGAAAGAACACAAGACCCATGGGCCACATCACTCAACTGAGGCACTGCATTTTCCTCAAGTACAATTGAAATCCCTCCTCCCTTATAACCCCCGCAAACCTGGGATCATGGTATGAACAGACATGAATCTATACCATATGAAGATGCTTGTATCTAAATCTAAGAAATTGTATCATTTGGTTCTCGAGAAGATTTCCAATGAATTTTCCTATATTACTATATCAAATTTGAGATCCCTATGCGGACACTGTTGTAAACAAATTTGAAGTTACACTACATGAGGATGCTTGCATATTGATTTGATAAATGCCACCCTTGTAGTTCTTGAGAAGGTTGGTGGTTTTTGTTTTACTTCCAGTCAAGATTTTTTCACTGCTATCAAGTTGTCACCAGCTGAGGGTGAAGTACCACAAATCATGCCTCGATGCTCAGTGCTCAGGGTCATTGCAGGGAGGGTTTTTGAACAGTCTCTACTTCTGTCGTGATACAGAACCTGTTTTTTTATGGTCATTTCTGAAAAATCCGTGATTTTCACTTCTAAACGTTAAACTATTGGTTAAGGAGCAAGCACTAACCATAATTACAAATTAAGTAGCCATGGCACAAGCAGCACTAGAACTCAAGACCTCCCAGTTATGAAGCGAACACCCCACCACAGGGCTACCAACTTAGTACCAAGACCGATTTCTTAAGGACATTTAAGATTGATTGATTGTATATTGTTTAATATCCCTCTCAAGAATCTTTCACGCATATGAAATGGAGACATCACCATTGCCGGTGAAGGGCTGCAAAATTTAGGCCTATATTCGGTACTTATGGCAGACCTTGGTTTTCGCGGTCTCATCCGAAGAACATTCAAGACAACAAAAAACAATTCTTATGCAGACATTAAAATTCCTCTCGTGGTCCCAATCTGACTCTGGGTGGTGGTATAGACAACCCTTGAAACAACACTAAATGAGGAGGCTTGAATTAAAAGAATTTTTCTAAATAAAAATGTCCTAAATAATCATATAATCAAATTCCAATTCCTTATATAGCCCCATCCTTGTCAAAGTTGAATCTACAATACATATGGATGCTTGTACATATCAAATAGGAGTTGGATTTTCTGGTTCAAGGTTGTTGAGAATATTTCATAAACAAACCACCTTATTTTCACTATTATTTAATCTATTGTCCTTAGAATGGGGCATAATATTTGAACAATTCTGAATAACACCCAAAATGGATTCTTTGTTGCAAGCCTGATTGAAATTGGCCTAATGGCATTGGATAGGAAGTCAGGAATATAAAAAAAAAGATATAATGACAAACAATTTTACAGACAGACAACAAATTTTGATCAGAAAAACTCACTCTATAGTCTTCTGATTGAGGAACCACGGATACCAAAAACCACCTGGAGATGAACCATCAAGGCGAGAGTTAACCTGGAGCAAGATGAGAGGAAAGTCAAGGACTGAGGGAACTGTTCTAGTAATCTTGGCCTTATATGCATGCCAAAAAGCAGAGTAAGGACTTGGTAGATAGATACACATACATTGACACATTTATACACAGAGCATCAAGGATTGAACAAACGTAACCATACACTACATCACAATGCTTGCATATTACTTTGACAAAATGTACTCTGATGGTTTTTGAAATGGTTTAAAAGAAAGATTTATCACATATACAGTTCTGTGTATAAAACTTTATATCCTACTGTGGACAAATCCTTGCTGCACGTTATAGTCATATGTATGGCCTTTGGCTTTCCTTGTTCAGTATATTTATGGCCTTTGGCTTTCCTTGTTCAGTATATGTATGGCCTTTGGCTTTCCTTGTTCAGTATATTTATGGCCTTTGGATTTCCTTGTTCAGTATATTTATGGCCTTTGGCTTTCCTTGTTCAGTATATTTATGGCCTTTGGCTTTCCTTGTTCAGTATATTTATGGCCTTTGGCTTTCCTTGTTCAGTATATTTATGGCCTTTGGCTTTCCTTGTTCAGTGCTCTTGATAAGAATGTTTACGAACCACCTTGCCTTGTATTCACTATTTTCTGACTATCTCTCATTGGATGAGAGTATGACCTTTAAATTTGAGAAAAAACTCAAGATTTTCTTACCAAGGAATACTTTGGTTGAATTGGTCCAGTAGTTCTGGAGAAGAAGTCAAGTGTTGATGAATTTTGGAAGAAAAGCCTCACTTAAGCCTAATGGCTCACGTGAGCTAAAAATATGCATATTTCACATACATGAAGGCTTGTCTAAAGATAAAACTTTGCAAGAAGAAATTTTTTCAGTTTAAAGTTGCATTTATTGACATTATTCCATGATCATATATTTAATTTTTATTTTTTTTTCGAAATAAGCATCTTTAGGTGCATTTAAATCTCCAAAGATTTTCTTTGCCATATTTAATAATTTTGCTTTGATCACTTCATTAAGACCTCATCTAAAATTATCTGTGTAATTTACAGGATGGGGAAATAATTCCTACCATTGGCATATGAAGTTTAAAGTGTTAGAAAATAAGGAAGAAATCCGAATCACAGAATTACTTCAGACTCATAAGTAAGCAAGTAAGAAGTATAAGTAAGTCAATTTTATTTAAAGTCGGCACTGTGTACAAACATAAACAAATAACATAAGCTCTTATGACAGCTTTAAACTGAGTATCAATGACTCATCATTCCAAAGGTTCTGAATTCAGTCATACATCTAACTGCTCTAATAAATGTTTCATCACAAATTTTTAGGGTTCAAGGAGAAGATTTTGCAGTCCCACCCAACAGCCCTGAAGCTGTAACAAATGTGATGCTTTAAAAACAGGATCAAGGTGCAAGATTATCTTTTTCAAGCATCAGTCTCTAAGGACTACAGCAATACCTTAGTAAACATTTTAAAAGTCCATCCTTATATTATGAAAAACGTGAGCACCTCCAACACAGCTAATTCAATTGGCTGTATATTTAATAACATTTACTCACATTTCATTCACACATGATAGCGCTTTCAATGATAGGCTTCCTGTAATGCAGCATGAATCATGACTTCTGAACTTGGAATAGTGTTAATGTTTTATCATGAAATAATAATTAAGTGTACGTCATTGTTGGATATCACATGATTAAAAGTATGACATCAGCTATCACAATTTACAACAGTTTCATGTCTCAAACAAAATGTGTTCGTGAAACACTGACGCTCCCTGTATCGGGTAACTCCAACATCAAGGCCATCAAGTCCAAAATTTAGGTATGAAAAGAAAGGCCTGGTCACAAGGATATGAAAGCCCGGTCACCAGCCATCTTAACATTAGGCCAAGGTTAAAGCTTCTGTGGACAAACAGATAGACAGCTAGACAAAACCAAAAACTAGAGAATCTTCGATTACGGGGGCATAAAAAGCATTATCACGATTAAATTCATCATCCCAATATCAAAGAGACTGTCTATATTGGTAAGAACATTGTTTTCTAAAACTAAGCTGAATACAATGCATATTCTATTCCAACATCTCATTGATGATTCTAGCTGTTTACAACATAATTAAATGTCACCTGTTTACAGAACTGTTTCCACATTTAATCACATTTAAAACAAGAAATTATACTAAACTTCCTTAAATCCATTAGTAACGAGCAGCACTGAAGAGTCATTATTTGTCGAAATGCGCATCTGGTGCATCAAAATTGGTACTGTATAAGTTTTACATTATGACCCCTGGGTCGAGGCCTCTGCTGGTGGACTGTTAGTCCCCGAGGGTCTCTACAGCCCAGTAGCTAAGTACTTCGTTACTAGCTTGAAAATACGGATGTATATTTAATTGCTGTTATAAAATTTAGAAATTCATTTCAAAATTAAGGATTATCTCCCCCATGCATAGCTCTTATGCTTGGACGAATTTGGCTCCACTTTTTTGGCACGCTGTTTTTGGCTATATTTAGCTCTAAAACTTCATAGTTATTTCGGATTTCAAACATTTCGGTTGAGCATTACTGAAGAGACATTATTTGTCGAAATGCACATCTGGTGCACCAAAATTGGTACCGTATAAGTTTTACATCTAGTTTTCTGTGAGGGCAGTTGTAAGTTTGGTCAACCTTAGCAATGGTCAGGGTGGTTTCACGAGGAACAGATTGAACATAAAACTCCTCAGCATCGTGTTAACACACCTTAGGCCAAAAATAAAAAATTGATTTGTTTGATGTACTCCGACCAACCCGTCAAATTTACTCCTACCCGATCATTTTTTTTCAGCAATTTGAATTTTTTTTTTTTTTTTTGGATCCCTTAAAAAACAGAAAATTCTCCTTATTTTAAAAGAAAATATTAGAAGTTTTCACGATGTTCATAAAAAATAATCAAGCTACGGACCCATCTTTGAAAAATGTGAGTCAGAGTACATCAAACAGATGGCCTTAGTTGCACACCAACTCTCACTCAAACTCATCTGTATCAAATGCTTGTGGGGTCACACATAAAAAAGACATGGACACAATTTAGGTCCAAAATATTGTGTAGATATCTAATCAGTAATGATAGTATCTGACTTGTGTAAAACATAGCAACAAACCTAAATTTCAAAAACTGAGGCAAATACAATTTGAGACTTTCAAAACAAGGCATGAGCCTTGTTTATGTTTACCTGTTTATATGTGACTCTGACTATTTGTTAACGACTTTGGTGAAAGAAAGACGCTTCAACGAAAATTTTCTGTTCTTTCTCATTTGTGCGTTTGCTCCCTAAAATTGATTTATCATAAATGTATGTTGAGTGTTTTTGACATAATGTTTAGAAATCTTGGGTGTTCTTACTTCCACATGTGGTTTCCTGGCTATGACAACCGTGTTGACAAACATAATAGTGGGACCCAGATTTTATGTAAATACAGAGTATATCCTGTGTAAAAATATTTTTATTCCACTTTTTTCATAAAAGATCTTGATTTTTATGACACAAAAAAAAACCTGTCAATCCCAATTGATCTATTGTGTCCATGCCCCTTTAAAAACAGCACAATTCGCTGAAAACAACTCATTCCAAGACGTATACTACACTTTCTTATGCTTAAGGAGGTGTGCTACACCAGAGAAATTTGATGTAGATGAAAAGTGGAGGATATGTACAAAAATATTTTGAAGTTGAAAATTTTCAAATTTACTTTATT
The DNA here is from genome assembly GCF_947568905.1 of Ostrea edulis. Lineage (NCBI taxonomy): Eukaryota > Metazoa > Mollusca > Bivalvia > Ostreida > Ostreidae > Ostrea > Ostrea edulis. The sequence goes on from NC_079170.1 coordinate 72,253,356, forward strand.
TTGTCAAAAAATACAGTTTTAGTAGAAGGTAATCTGAAAAAAATTTAAAACCCCTGCTGGACTCGAACCTGCGACCTACAGGTCAGCAGTCGGTATTCTAACCTACTGAGCTACTCGGCTAGGTATCTAACTGGAAAAGGAAAAGTCAAATATTGCTGATATCGATTTTTTCATCCATGTTTTTAAAGGAAGTCAGCCATTATGACGATGTAGAGTACTACCTTAATTCTCTTTCTTGTCTGTATTATGAAGACAACTCCTTTGAATACAAAATTGTACTAAATCTAAGCGGATTAATTTTCCTTGATATGCAAATGGTCACAAACAAAGCACAAGTCTGATAAATACACAAAATTCCTGATATACGATATATTATAAGTATATAACTTCATTTAATATTTCCGATCATCATATGATTGAATAATTTTGAGCATTCTGATTAGTGGAGATCCAACAAGTTAGAAAGAAAAACAAGAGGCCCATGATCCACATTGCTCACCTGAGTCACCTTGGCCCATATCTAAAGATTTTCCCTATATAATCGCATGTAAAACTTTGACTTCTATTGTGGCCCCAACTTACCCTCAGGTGGCCATGATTTTTACAAACTTGAATCTGCACTATGACAGGAAGCTTTCATGTAAATGTAAACTTCTCTGGCCCAATTGTTCTTGAGAAGAAGATTTGTAACGATTTTCTCTACATATTTGTATGTAGAACTTTGATCCCCTATTGTGGCCCCACCCTACCCCTGGGGGCCATGATTTAAAAAAAAACTTGAATCAGCACTACTTCAGGAAGCTTTCATGTAAATGTTAACTTTTCTGGCCCAGTGGTTTTTCATCAGAAGATTTTCCCTATATATTTGTATGTAATTTTTGATCCCCTATTTCGGACCAATCCTACCCCCGGGGACCATTATTTTGACAAGCTTGAATCTGTACTATGCCAGAAAGCTGTCATGTAAATTTGTACTTCCCTAGCCCAGTGGTTCTTGAGACGAAGATTTTAAAACATTTTCCCTATATATTTGTATGTAAGAGGTTGATCCCCTATTGTGGCCCCATCCTACCCCCAGGGGCCATGATTTTAACAAACTTGAATCTGCATTATGTCGGGAAGCTTTCATGTAAATTTGTACTTTCCTGGCCCAGTGGTTCTTGAGAAGAAGATTTTCAGAGATTTTCCGTATATATTTGCATGTAAAACTTTGATCCCCTATTATGGCCCCATCCTACCTCCAGAGGTCATGATTTTAACAAATTTGATTGATTGATATTTTCTGCCACACTCAACAATTTTTCAGTTTTCTGGTGGGGCCCAGTTTTTATTGGTGGAAGAGAGAACCCAGATACAATGTACCTAGGAAGAGACCACCAACCTTCCGAAAGTAAACTGGGAAACTTTCTCACTTACCGACGCGAGCGGGATTCGAACCCGCGCCGGCAGAGGTGAGAGGCTGTGTGATTTTGAGCGTGATGCTCTAACCGCTCGGCCATAGAGGCCCCTTAAGAAATTTGAATCTGCGCTACATATAAATTTCAGCTCTTCTGGCCCAGTGGATTTTGAGAAGATTTTTAAATGATCCCACCCTATTTTTACATTTTTGTGATTATCTCCCCTTCATTTGAACAAACTAGAAAGCCCTTCACCCAAGGATGCTTTTGCCAACTCTGACAAGACCGTTGAAAACCCTATAAGATCAATTTTATTTGTCAGTAGCATGCCTCAATATGCAAAACAAGCTCTCATGAATTGAAGAAGTTGAGAGACATAAAGACCATATGCAGGTGATGATAGAATATCATTACATAGATATGGGAGGTAGACCATGAATAAGCTGAAGAATGAAAGTCAGTATTTTTAATAGATGAAATGTTGTCAATGTATTTACACTGTAAATGTCCAGTCAGAAGCCACCACAAGAGGATTTTTTTCTCATGTAGAACCTTTTAATTAAAATAACAATGAAGAAATTCGTCATCTTATAAGGGAGCGGAATCCGTGCCCATGGGAATTCCATGGGAATATTCCAACAGACTGATGGAAGACCTGGCCTGGAGATTATAAACATTTTACCGTACTCATACTCAAACTCAGTCATGTTTGTTTTGAGTACAACTCTTTGCAAGCTCAAAGCATACTCGAAATATCTTGAGCATGTACTCCGTTTGAATATGAGAATAATTTTGTAAAAGTTTTAAAACCTTCACTTTTGAGTTTAAGTATGATTTAGAGCATGGAGTTCGAGTTTCTGTATGTTAGAAACTATAACAATTTCTCACAGCCATGCAATAAGAAGCTCAAACATTTTTGCATTCCTATATCATATTCATCAATGGAAAATCTAGATAATTTTTTTTAGTTGGAGTGCTATTTTGTTAGGGTGTTACTGATCAAAGAAATGAACACAACCAAAATTGCAAAAACGTATAATTAAAAAAAAAAAAAAAAAAAAAAAAAAAAAAAAAAAAAAAAACTGAAGAAAATAATTTTAACAAAAATAAAACTTCCATGTTCAGCCCTTGAACCTAGATTAAGGGGCATATCTAAAAGCAATCAAATTTCTATACTCTGATGACCAGAGATTAAGAACCTTGTAAAGCATTCATTATGAAATTGTTTGTAATAAATATATGATGGCACACCTTATGTGGACTTCCAGTACTTCATAGTACCCCACTTTGCCCCTTCATACCCCCCCACTTTGCCCCTTCATACCCCACTCTACCCCTTCCATCACGTCACATAATGCATCTGATAAAGAATTCAGCTAAATCCGTCCAAAACCAGAGAGTTCGACCTTTCCTCCGGTCTTTCAGTCCTTTATTGATGTGTGAGCATATTTTATTGATACAACCAAAAAAGATCAAACGTTCTTCGTTGAGAAGGCTTCATTCACAATTCTTTGGTGAGTGTAGTGTTCAATGACCGGGGCAACAAAACCACATGAATATTTCAACTGGTAAATAACATAGTAAATGTCAACTCCATCATTAGCAGTACTTAGTGCATGTAAGGACACATGCCAACACACATAATCAAACATCAATACAGTACTTCTAACCTCTTGGTCTTAAACAACAACCTTTGGAGAAAATGCTTTCATAACCCACAGGGCCTTTGTATTTGTACTGATACCTGGGTTAAGCGTCCTGACATGCAAGTTTTCAAATTGTACTGTCCATTTAGACATTCAGTGTTACTTTTGCTCCGAAAAGATGTTCAACCTGCAGGTCTCTAAAGAATACACTGTGGCTTAATTCAAATCACATTCTGGTTCAGCCTGAATTTACTCTGACTGGCAGTCACATCAGATATAAATTTCAAACATTTCATAGATTAAAAATCTCAAAAAGATGAGAACAAACAAAATTAGCATGGACAACAATAGTGCACAGGTCATGGGGGCAATTCCTTGTATTTACAAAAAAAAAAAAAAAAAATGTGGTCATGGATGTGCAAATAAATAAAGAAACATTCCAAGATAGACACATAAACCTTCCAATTAAGTTATAAAGGAATTTCAGCTGAACAAATCTAAGAGAGGTCAATTCTGCGCATGTAATTATTTTTCTCACTTTGAGGAGAGAACATTTCGGTGAATTCATTTCTATGATGTTCCTGACATTCTAAACATGTTACCTTGTGGATGTTCTTGACATTCTATATATGTTACCTTGTGGATGTTCCTTTTCTAACATCACACATCTCACACTTGTAGGCTTCCGTCGGATTCTGAAAGGTGCATACACTGCAGTCCCATGACCCCTCCTCAATGGGCTTCTGTCGTTTCGCCCTATGACAATAATTGATGAATAAAACAGTAACCCCAATATACGTGTTTCTACATTTGATTGTTCACTTATTTGTTTATTAAACATGGAGTCGAGCATATTCTACTTGCTTAAGACAAACAAAATCAATAGAATTAGAAGTTACTCCATCATATATGACATATTCATCAATTAAACAATCACTTAATTTTCAAACAATTTGCTGGGGACCTAATTAAGGAATACCAACTCCACAATTTGGTTAACGTCATATTGAATGAATTTGTTCTCTGAATATCTGTACACATTTGTAAGTATTTATATTTCCAATGTTTTAGCCTTTGATATCTTTACGAATCGTAATGATAACGATTTCCTCACAAATGTGCTGCAGTTGTTCACAATGTACACATGAATCTTGATAAAAACAGTCCATGTGTACATCTATTTTAACTACTCTGAATTCAACAGAAATGAAAGTAAAATACATGAGAGTATCAACTGCAACACGTCACCCTAGCATTCTTTTCCGTGTGAAGTGCTAGAGTGCCCCAGGAAGTATGACGAAATGAAGCATCACAGAGCATGTTTTTTCAAAAATGAAATTTATTTCTTAAATAGATATCTGGACGTAGCTTGATGATATGTCAGTAGAGCCTAACTTTTGTCTCTCCTTATTGAGAATCTAATATATACAGTATTATATTATCTTCCATATATGCTCTCTGTCAAACAGAGTTGGGCAGTTAAAACCGTCCACTGTTTTCACCAGCGGTTTTAACCGTCCAGGTCAATACTCCCCAAGTGGTCCATACTGGTCAATTGTTATTATTTTCGTACATTTCTTGCAAAGATAAAGATAAATTGAGTCTTTTCATCATATGACCAATTGTGGATTAATAATTTTCATTAGATAAATGTAATTTCATAAGTTTAATGCATTTGTTTTGCTGAAACTGTGACCAAAATATCTTCAGTACTATACTAGAGGGTCACATATATAGCATAGCTTGACAATTGGAGACAGACCTGTTTATGCATACATGTACCTGGACAGATGAAGAAGAACAGGTAGCTGGACTTACATAAACAGTGATTTAATATGAGATTTACTGGAGTACAGGAAGCACAGTTGACAAGTGTTAATTAGCATATTCTGGGACCAGAGATGACCAGTGTGCATGTTATTGTTATGAAAACATCACCAACCCAACCCCTCAAATGTTTATTCAACAGTTAAAATAAAGATTTGAAACAATAGGTAGTTCTTGTTAAAACTAAGAAATTTGAACAGAAATTTTTATAGACAACACTTCCCCATTATACTATTTTCCCGATTAAACAAAATCATTGACATTATTTATTTGATATTATGACTTAAAAGTACAGATGTATATTATAAACTGATAGTGCATGCTATGAATTACAGTATTTACTTAAACATTTCAAGTAACTAATAACACAGACTATAATGACCAAGCAATTTTCAATCGACCAGTATTGACCACATTTCGCCAACCCTACTGAGAGTGTCGAAGTTTTGTTTCAAAGGGACACAGGTAATGGTATTCTCAAGTAAATGTTAAAAACTATAAACACATTAAGTATGTAAGCTATATTTTGTCTCTCTCATATATTTTAACAATGAGCTTCAGGTTCTTGATGTTGTGAATCATGGAACATTTCTTGAAAAATTTGCGACTGGAAATGTTGAATATGAATGATTTCTTGTGCTCGTTGTGCTTTGTTTACAAGTGATTCTGTCATCGTGTCACTGAATGAGGTCAGTGTAGATACCACTTTATCTCTAAAGTGCTCAGTCTAACCCTAATAATAGCCAGTTTTACAAACTCGCCATGCATACATTATCGAGGAAATTCGAGATGATTATTTTATTTTCACTTCGGATCCTTTTTATATTTCTAGCTATACAATTTTTAAGTGTTCTTTTACCACATAATTATATACTTCAAAATATAATGAAACACACATTGAAGCCAATTCTGGCACGGATCCAACGAACTCTCCAAAACAATAACAAAGAAAAATGTCAACATGCTAGTGCTATGGGTTTCCCTCAAGTCTAATCACAAATCATGGCGTATTTTGTTGTCTGGAGTTTGATTTTTGTGTATATGTGTGTTTTCTATGATTTATCTACCTGCCAGACGATCGTCTATCATCCATAGAGGCTCAGATCGCCTTCAGCCCTCCGATCTGTTTGGCCGATAAGGAGAAGTGCTCACTGTCTCTGCCTCGACAATATGGCGGAAGCATTACATGTGATTTACGTCAACCAATCAAATTACAGCAATGATGGACTAACCCCCGGGGACCTTGGATGAGGAGGATGGTTGGTAAAATATAGTATGACTTGATATTTATCAACTACACGGGGGCGGATCCTATAGTTTCTTTATTTTCTTCAGTTATTTTATTCTATTAGGGCCTACTCGAATTCTATAAAAACTGAACCAAATTTTCAATTTCTAAACAAAAAATAGGCAATCATTCAGAAGTAATAATACTGTCAGAGTTCACACTTCTGCACTGCACACATCTATAGGCCTAATTATATATGAAATACTGATTGCAGACAAGATTTAAATTAACAACATGATATATACAATAAAATAACTCAACTGCTTCACACATCTAAGGACAGTGCCAATTTCAGAGATAGTGAATAATGATGATGTTGTGTGAATACACAAATCAGTATAATTATATATATGTAAAAAACCAATATACGTACACCCACTTCTAATTCTAGGGTTTTAAGAAAAATATGTGTTAAAAATTAAATTCTTTATGTTCAAAATAAACTCTATGCTGCTTTAGATCTTTCCCTTTCTATTTGACCTTGTAATGTTTTTATGATTAGCGTTATAAGCTGCTGTGCTTGAGCACCAATGACGCAGTCCCGAAAACGGCACCAAGTACAAGACATATTGAAACTTGGTTATAATAATACCATTGTCTGTGCAACATCACAAGAAAATTTCATTGATTTTAACTTGCTTTCAAGTTCGTTGGTAAAAAAAATTTCTGGGGGTACTGTGTAATAGCTAAGAAAAAGAAAACAATCTTAAAATGTGTAATCAAGCTATCACGAAGCGCCAGCTGCACGGTGTTCGAAAATCAAAACAAACATATAAAAACACAATTGTACATAGAACCTAATTTCTAGCATCAACGTCACTATACCTAATGATACCATTATTCTTTACAGGCTTGCACTGATGTTATATATCTACAGTAATAATCATATCAATACCCAATGGCAAAACTTATAAGTACTGTTCAAGTAAATAAATCTATGAAGCATGCCCTAGAGCTCTTCAGATAATCTAAATCATGTATGTTTCATTGTCTAAAATTTATATACTATAAATCAATATTATTATTTCCTCAGTTTATCGGTGTTCAAAGTTTAACATTTTCATGAACAATCTACAGAATATAGGTCCCAAATAATGTTTTAATTTATGTATGTGTTGGATGAAATGTAAATACGATGATAAAAAAAACCGTGCCAAAAAACCAACAACAAAAAACAAAAAACCTTTAATCTCATAGGCCAGCATGCTTATGTATTGGCATCCACTCACTGAACTAATTCATGAAAATATACATGTAAGATAACAGAAATTTGTCGGTGAAATCCTGCATAGTTTCTTTTAATCAAGTCCTTGATTTTCCATTTGAAAAAAAAGAGACTATTTGGATGATTCTTCGGATAAATCACATTCGATCTTTTCCAGATTTAAGGACTATTCCGCCATGCTTTTGAAGTGTCCATTAATTAGCAGTGTTGTTGTGGTCTAAAGGTCAGATCATGACGTGGTCGTTTTGGCCGTGCACATGTTTGAAGTTGAGGTAGCGGTCGTCAAGGCAACTGCCAAGGGTGATTAAATCTCCTTCCCACGTTAAACAAAACCGGACTATGCTTTATACACGATGTACTCTTGGTTTCTGTTTTTCTATCCGCCTGCATAAAGGGTTCGGGTATACGAATGATATACATCTGTGCTCAGTTAATGCGGGGGATTTGAAAGAAAAACTAAATATGTCAAGGTATGGGGAGTATGAGTAGGTTTATACAGTCTTATAAATACCAAATCCCCCTTTTTAAGACATTTCGATAAACAATATGTTGGCAAACGGATTGGGGGGAAACGACACTGAAAAAGGTAGGAAATTCTGCAACATATCACGTTGCTCTTCGATTACTAGTTCTAGTACCAATCATATAATCAATGGGGCACTGACAGATAGGAATAATCTCTATAAAAGTAAGCAGAAACTTCCTTCTTCACTGGCTAGATATTATAAGTGAAATTGTGTGTTTATTTGACGTCCTTAGAGAATTTTCACTCCAATTGAGCCGTCGCCATCTGTAGCTGTGTAGAACGTAGACCTATGATGAGCGCTCAGGTCTGCTCAAAGCACTCAGGTCTGCTTAAAGCGTTCATATCTGCTCAAAGCGCTCAGGTCTGCTTAAAGCGCTCAAGTCTGCTTAAAGCGTTCAGGTCTGCTTAAAGACCTCAGGTTTCCTTAAAGCGCTAAGGTTTGCTTAAAGCGCTCAGGTCTGTGTTAGTAAAGGTTCTTTAACGTACCAACGCCTGTCGCGACACAGGAGCTCTGTCCCGTTTGAAGGTAATGTCCGGAAGACCCGCGACACTCCTAAATGCTGCGCACGGGTCACGTTAGTTCACGTGTCCTGAAGACCTAGCTCTACACACGACTCTGAATTCTAATTGCTGAACACCGGTTGCTCAGTGGTTTGCTAGAGCGTTAGCTTCGTGACTTGGAGGTCGTGAGTTCGAGCCCGCTGGTGTCATGGCCGCGTGAAGCCTAGCACATACATTTACATTGTTCCTTCGTCATACACTTGACAGTTAGATCGGTCTTTTGGATGTGACCTTAAAAACGGAGCTTCTGTGTCGCAACAAGCGTTGGCACCCAGGGCCGTAAATTACATGGAGGCGGAGGAGGCAGCTGCCTCCTCCAACTTTTGAGCCAAAAAAAATTAAAATTTAAAGTTCATTAGAATTTATGTTGTTTCCAATAACTAAGAACATGATACCTCCCTTAAAAAGCATTCCAAATCTTTCTTTTAGAATGAGTTAGTCAAGTAACATCTTAGAAGGCCCTAGAATCAAGGATTTTGCACGAAACGTGTTCAGTGTGCACAAAATGTGCTCAGCGTCTGGGGGCCTGGGCGGCCCCCAGACCCCCGCCTAATTTCCTGCCTCCTCCAAATTGAAGGTTAATTTACGGCCCTGGGCACCTTAAAGAACCCTCATTCATAGTAGGTAACGTCTCAATGAGTGAAAAATTTCTCTAAGTTAGCACAAGGGAGCAAAAGGGCAAATAAATGCTTTGAACAATTTAAGCGTTTGGTGGAGCGATCACTAGGCATATAGGCCTACCTCTTTTGAGGCAGCCATGACACCACAGGGGCTAAGCCCGTTTGCGCTCGAACTCTGTGATACCATAAATATAGATATATTTATGGTATCACAGAGTTCGAGCCCAAACGGGCTTAGCCCCTGTGCATGGCACGAGCGGGGCTCGAACTAATGCCTGACTCCCCCGCGATCACGAAGCGAACGCTCTAAGTTCTGAGCTACATGCTTCGATCTCGAATTCCATTTGTTTGAACAATTTTAAGGAAAAATAACTCTATAACTCCGTGAAAGGTTCTGCATAATGTAAAACACTAAATATCTATTTATAGTATGCACTTTCATGAAAAGTTTTATAAATCATAATTGTAGGGGCCTACATATATTCTAAAATGGGGATTTACCAAATAATTTCAGGAAGCTAATATCAAGTATCATAGGATGAAATTTCCCTAAAATTCAAATCACAATACCTTAAGGGCCTATTGAAAATGACTCGTGTGTGTGTACAACATGTACAGACAATTTTGGGAAATAATTTATGATTTATAAAGATCTAGAAATATTGTGGATTTCTAATTTCTAAAAAAAAAAAAAAAAAAAAGACTTAGTCGTGTTGTAGGCGTGAGAACATACATCTATTACATAAAATGTTGACCCGATCACGTAATAAAAAACCTATTACAAATTGTATTTTAATTATGGAAGTCGTCGCTCCCTCCCTGTCACGTGGGGGTCACGACACGAATCCCGAACCCGATTGGTAATCAGGCCAGTCCGGGACCAATAAAAAGACTATATATTGTGTAGTGAGACCCGAATCGCCTGGCATAGGGCCATAATAAAGGAGAAGCTTGATTGTCACTTCTAATGACCAGTACTTATGTTTAATGATTTATCTAGTGGTTTTTTACTGGTGAGAAGGCGTTGTCATGTGATAGCGCGACTTATCAAATTATCGCTTTTTATTACAGACAAATAGAATTTATGATGCCATACTTTTTATCTGCATCGTCGCCACAGACAGTTATACCGTGTAGTTACGCCTGAGACCAACAAACTACACGTATTCTTCTATTAATTGTTGTTTGAACTATAACATGTGTACCATTTCCCGGCTGGACATTAAGCAACCAACCAAGCCATGTACCGTGTACATGCGGATCCAGGTGGGGAGGGGATCTGAGTATTCACCCACCATGAGATTTATTAAAATCAATTCTGCCCCTCCCCCTGTCCGTGTGCTTTATTTTTTTTATTCCAGTTTCAGTTGTAAATGACCTTCCCATTGGGGAACAAATTCTGTGTTCGCAAACACGGCACGTTACACTCATTCATGAATCAAAAATTACTTCCCCATCGTATTTTCCTAATGAGATATTAAACTTAGATTATTTTACGCCAATTGTTGTGTATTTTCAGTAACACCGGAACTCCTCTGCGTTGTGAAAATTGTATCCCTTGTCTGTGAAACTGTAGAAAATGCCGGATTGATTTATTTACATTTGTTAATAATAAACCGATATTGTTTCAATGTAATTTCCTTTTCAATAAAAGTGATGACTTTTTAACTACATGTATATACCACTAGGTATCTCTAATGACAGAAAGGTTAAATCAATCCGCGCACTCATGGGAATTCTGTCTGTTTAATCGGCTAACTTCGCTACCGTTTTTGGAGCCCCCCCCCCCCCCCCCCCCCCCCCCCCCCATAATCCGGGGGCGGGGGATAGACATTCATTCCCTAAAATGTAGACAAAAAATTCAACGTGTTTTAATTGGATAAGGAATTTATCTTAGTCGTGCATGAGGCAATTTTATTTATTCTTAGATATATTTTTTAAACCTCTATCCAGTCATGACATGATTACATGTACCACATTCATGAGTAAAATGAGGTACATACATCCTCAATACACCTTTCAATATACCCCTTCATACATCCTAGATATATCCTATCATCGTATCCTCAAATCATTATATCCTAGATATATCCTCAAATCATTATAGCCTCAACATATCCTCAAATCATTACATCCTAAATATATCATTAATATATTGATACATGTATATCATATGTATAATCCCAATATATCCCCTAATATGTCCTTAAGATATCATTAATATATTCATAATTATGATCCTCAATATATCCATAATTACATGTATATACTTTAATACCCCTCAATATATCCTTGATATATATAATTTAAAAATATACCATCCATATAATCCTCAATATGATGTTAAAAGGAGCATTAGCTGTGAAAGTGATGACAGCCATTTTTTCCTCACACTCTACCCATGGCATAGCATTATATATTAATGAATACCGGGGGATAATAAAAACACCCATTTATTTTGTATAAAAACAAGTGAAACCCAATAAAGCTACGTTATATAACGGCTTTTAGTGTAAAGAAATATTTAAGGAAGAATTGTTGTTTTGCAAGATAATAATTTCTTAATTACGAAAATCACATATTCATGTGCCATGTTTTTAAGTTAAAAAGTGTTTGAAATAATTAGGTACGGGTGACTTTACTGAAATATATGATATAGAGCAATTTTCATTTAATTCAATTTTTGAGGACAAAATTTCAGACAATGCCCCTTAAATAATACCCTTCATATATCCCTAACATATATGATGTAACAGATTTCTAAGTTTCGTTGGAATATAGAATAAATGCTGCATTTTTCCAACCTTTACTTTGTATGAAGTGATGAGCAAGAGGTTTTCTTGTCATGCTTACGTAAAATTTCTAGAGTACAATAAGAAAAATGCTGAATATTGACAATCTGAAAAATTAGGGTGAAGCTAAATTCGTTTCGGAATTAAGGTCCCCATGTATGACGAATTACACCCACGCTTTAGCAGCATAGAGACCAATAACCGACTTGTATATGTTAATTTTTCATATACTTGTGCTAAAGTGGACCTACATATAGATCCCCCTAGAATTTATTGTGTTAAAATAGGAAATATTTTTAGATAATGGATTAGAGGACTATTTAACGCAAGTGACGTAGTATACCTTCTAAAGGAATGCTCCCCTTAATTAAATATACCGTTTGCGTAATGGAAGTGTAAAGGCCAAAATACCAAAAACCGCGATAGAACTAAATAATGAATGAGGGCTAATCGAAGCCAACAATTAATCTGCAAGAAGTCACTCCTTCCGCAGAAGAAAATTCATTCAGCACTACAAAGGGAATTCGAAAGAGATACCAGGGAAATTTACATGCGGAAGAGGGTGCTTAATTTTGAATGAATGAATTCTCCGAGTTTACTCCCGATAGATAACCATCGAATGCTTTATGTAAGTTATCGGGGTTTTTATGTAAGACGCCTCACTCTTGCGTAATTCTAAAGTTTCATGTGCCCCGATTAAGACAATGCACGTGATTGATTATTTAACTCGCTAATTAAATGTCATCATTTTCTTTTATAATGGTATATGAGTTATCGGGATTAGTTTTAAGATCGGTAGGATATCTAAAGTAAGCAGTAAAAAAAATCGATCCGCTGATTCAGCTATTTTAGTCTCAAGGGCTTGCTAAGTTGAATAAGGAACCGAAAATTAAAAAAAAAAGTTTCAAAATTTAGCATGTGATAAAGTAAAATAAAGATTAGATAAATATCTGGCGTGGGGGAGACTAGTTTTCTTGTATGAAATCAATGATAATTTAATTTCATCAGATACTAATAGCATTAGTTTCATTTATTTCTTAAAATTAGTTCCTGTAACAAAATTGATCAATAAAAAAACCCATAATAAATTAACTTTTAAATGCTTCTTAAAATCCATATTCAGTCTAAAATAGAAAACTGTTTTCATGTCAAATAAAAGTAAATATATTGATTCATTAGGAATTCACCTTGTTTCAGGGATATTGCGGCGGTACAAGTCCTACAACGTGGAATGGTTAACGTGGATGTCTACAACGGTGACGTAACATGAAATACTTTGAGCAGTGAAATTCTGTCATCTGAAGCAAATGGTGTAGATTATTTTATTTATTTTTTGCTTACAAATCAACATATTATTTCCTTAATGTATGCCGTGGTATTTGGTTTGATCAAATCTTGTGTATGAATATACAAAGAAATCAGGGGGAAAAAACTCGAATAACTTACTAGTTCTCCTGAATATGTATATGAGGATATGAACCGAGACAACGCCAGCATAGGCAATAAGCGCTTAATGAACTATACATGCATGTCGGCATGAAGCCTTGCATTTCATACCCTCATGTATTTAAAACATGTATTCACAAAAAATAAAGTTTATTTCTTAAATTTACATTCTGCTTTCATTACTGTCGGAATTCCCAGCTGTTAACACAAATGTACTATATTTATCTGTATTCTTACGCTCATTGAATAGCTAACGGATTGTCATTACAATTTGTAGAAATTTCAATGAAGAAAAAAAACCCACATTGGAAACCATTTAAATATGATATCTTTTCTGTTTTCTCGACAATTTAGGGGAAGAACTAGCAAGTCCGGCACCTTTGTCTACTCATATAACCAAATAATACGGCAAACATTGTGCTCCCTGAAGATGCTCTAGATGCATGGTAAGAAGCTGTGGTCCCTGTACACGGGGCCGCCATACACAGGTAACTTCTTTGTTAGACAGCCTGAATAAAAATATGTAGTAAAAGACAGAAAATGTCGTACTGCCACTGGTTTCGCTAAGGCTTGCCTTTATGGCGAGTCGTAGATGTTCAATGCTGTCGAGCACCTTCACAGAGAAATGGAACAGTTGGCCGCGTGCGTAATTGACGCAATATCGATCTCTGATTCCAAGTGACTGTTGTGAATTTCTCACGAAAATTACCCATAGAGTAAAATTCATGAATGGTTATAGAATACTGTCGTTTGTAGCAGGATCAGGGTTGATTAAAAAGTATTTCTATTGTCTTATCTATAATTCATGAATCCAGTTTTGAGCTATCATAGTCACGAGTTTTCAACATGCTTGATAAAAGTAAGATGTACGATTGATTGATTTGTATCTTGCTTAACGTCTCGCTCGAGAATTTTTCATTCATATGGAGCCGTCACCAAGGGCTCCGAATTTAGGCCTTTGCTCGGCGCTTACGGCCTTTGAGCAGTGAGGATTCTTCTTTAGAGTGCCACTCCTACTGCGACACGGGACATCCGTTTTTAAGGTCATCTCCGAGGACCCGTGACATTTACACCTGATGCCGTGCGTTTGGCAATGGAACTGTCACTAACTGGTCTGTCGCGGCCGGGATTTGAACCCCGGCCTTTCGCATGCGGGGCGAACGCTCTAACCTCTAGGCCACCAAGATGTACGAAATTTGAAGATGAAAAAATCTACGTTCGTTCGTAATAAGGTTGAACAATCTTCTATGTTAGAATTGATAAAGTTTTTGATAGTAAAAATTCTGAACTTCCTTTACTTTGAAATATACATTTCTTCAATTTTTACCGCTTGACCTCAATGCACTAGTAAAACGGAAGCGTATTATTTCAAACTTTTATTTCAGTGGTATGCTTGACTCAGTTTCTGCACCTCATGTGTTGATGACTTCTACTTTATAAATTTTCTCAAAAAAGAAAAAAAATAATATTGTGGTATTCGTATTGCAATCATTCCATTCCTAAATGCAATATAGAGAAAAATTGAATCAATGATGAAAAACCAGGAAAATGATAAACAATATCCGATATGTTGTTTCATGTTCTTTGCTTCATCAGAATAAATCTTAGTTTTGAATTAGGTGGCTGTCTTCAAGGAGAGAGAGAAAAAAAAAGATATTCCAAGTATTATTTCGAAGGCGTGGCATTTTTTTTTTTATTCAAACGGAGAAATACAAGTTATGGTGATGTACATGTCGACTGCGTCTTTGTCCCTCGTACTGCCTTTCCACACCGAGAAATTCATTTTAAAAAAAAACGGCATAAAAATGTATTAAGCTCGGAAAATCACGTGTCTTCATTTCAAGTATGAAGATAGATTGATTGATTTTATATTGTTAACGTCCCTCTCGAAAAAAATTCACTCATATGGAGACGTCACCATTGCCGCGTTGAAGGGTTGCAAAATTCAAGCCTTTGCTCGGCGCTTACGGCCTTTGAGCATGAAGGGATCTTTATCTTACCACACCTGCTGTGACAAGGGGTCTCGGTTTTTGCGGTCTCATCTGAAGTAAAAACTTACAATGTATACACTCTAGGTATACCAATCTATGGTGTCAGGCTTACGTGTAGTATCCTCTCCGTTATATTTCAGGAACAGCTTCATTACCAATGCTTCTTCAGCGAGCACACGATGGACTTTTGCATCTGATTATGTCATAAACACTTTATCTATTATGCATGTCTATTCTTCTTCTATAAAATTCAATAAAGATCGCAAAAATTACATGAATTATTCTAGAATTAATCGCGGATGTTGAAAATAATGACAGCCGCCTGGTTTAAAATAGTTTAATAGAGATTTCACGCAATCCCTAGTGCGGAACAAAGTTTCCTGGAATACCAGACGCAGCCATTGATGATGAATTGGGGGAATTAGTAAGTTAATAACTGCCGTGTCAAGGTCACGTGGTTAATATCTCTTCTTGGCAACGAAATATCTATTTTCACAAAATGCAGAACATTTTAAGAAAGTTCGCTAATTATGAAAACGTGACGAAATATTTTTGCTGCGGTTGTAAACATGAGCGTATATACTTATCCACAATGGTGATCAAACATTTGTTATTAAATTCTTTGCCAAAAACATTAATTTTGTTCGATTAAACTAATTAATTGTAGCTCATTGTAGTCTATTATGTAATAAACCAGAAGTCGACACTGAATAAACACGTGTTGTTTTACCAGGAAAAAGTCTTGTAGACGTGGGTTGTTTTGGCGGGAAGAATGTTGCTGGAATTCTAACCTAAAACGATGATTCTATACGTGATCAATCTGTCCGCTGATAATCATTAAATACCATTAACACCTGGTTTGAATGTAATGACTGTGACGTAATATTCCCTTGTCATCAGTATGAAACATTCAAACAGCATTTGACCCAAAGATATGTTTTGTTGGCAAACTAGATCATTATAACGACCGTAGAATTTGCGAAATGTTGACTTTAAACGAAAATGTCGAAACTCTTGTAGCATCACTCTTGTAGCATCAACTTGTATGTCAGTAGCCATAATAGTAAACCATAATAATGACGTTAAATGTGACGTATACCGGGGTGTTGACATCCGTGACATTAATTTACGAACGTATACAATGACTTGCCCATGGTGACATTAAATCATGATCGTGACGTGTAATGTGACATGCACTTTGACGATGCCCTTGGTGACATTAAATCATGATCATGGCGGGTAATGTGCCATGCGCTTTGACGATGCCCTTGGTGGCATTAAATCATGATCATGGCGGGTAATGTGCCATGCGCTTTGACAATGTCCTTGGTGACATTATATTATGATCGTGGCGTGTAATGTGACGTGCATCGTGACGATGCCCTTGGTGGCATCATATCATGATCGTGGCGTGTAATGTGACGTGCATCGTGACGATGCCCTTGGTGGCATCACCTTGAATGGTGATCATGACTGATGAACAAAGATATTAATTACATAAAGATTAGTCCTTACAATAACCCACATCACACCCCAAGGAAGCCTACAACCAGGGCGATATTGGAAATCAACATACTAATTATCATATAAACAAAAATTATTACTAGGAATATGTCAATTTAATATTATTTAATTAAGGAACGTGATGGTTTTGTTTGAAACATGAAATTATCACTGAAATTACGAAACTTTGAAATTATAAACTTCAAATATATTTAGATCTGAAATATCAGTATGACAATGTATCTATAAATAAGGAAAACTTCCAACGGGTTATTGGCCGGGCACGATGTGGCTATATTGTGACGTCACACGTAATGCAAATGATCACTATCGTGCCGATATTAGAAACCCATGTTGTTTTATGCCTGCGAATATTTACTACACTGAAATCTCAAAATAATAATGATATTAAATATTCTGCAGAATCTTGTATTTCACCGATGCATTGTTTTCTGAACTAAATTCATTATTTGAACTATCTGGATCCTTTATATTAAAAATATGAAACAACAAACAAAAATACATCAAAGATTTAAAAAAAAATCTCGCTTTCATTATAGCAGTACAGTAAAACTGGACATTTTAATAGACAGGAAAAATATTTCTAAGTGCGAATTTAGCCTTTGATGATTATTTCATAAATAGATGATCGAGAAGTGGATGTAGAACATGGGGAAACCCGAGTCTCTCCTCGTGCATTGCGAAACTGATAATGAATTCAAATTCTGAACAATGCATTAAAATTTGCAATCGACAATAAATTACTAAACTTCAAAATTCTCCTTGATGATTGATATAGCCCAAATTAACTTTAACAATATTTTAATGGTTTGATGGGTTGCCTCTAATTTGAATCATTTTCAATGGATCACGTGACTATCTATGTCGTGAAAAGATGAATATACGGCACGTTACTGAAAATAGAAAACAGAATTTTTGTTCATGTTCAATCATTATAAGATTTAAATTTAACATGAATGTAGTAAAATTTGTGCTTTCAAAGTCAAATTTGTACTTTCAAGGCAATATCTATTTAAATAGATTAAATTTTCAGCAGTTGTAACATTAACGTTTAGTCAATACGCAATCTGATTAAAATCAGATCTTATTTATTTCCGTATTACCCTCATCAATATACTATCATTGAAAAATATACAGTCAGTGCACTCCTAGGGATTTATATTTAATGTGGCTTATTCTACTCCTTACATATCTTAATTAAGGTAGCTCATTACACCAAGACTAATACTTTTTATGACACTACGTCACAAGATGGCGATTTAAGAAGATATATGCTACACCAGAGAAATTTGATATGGATGAAAAGTGGAGGATATGTTCAACAATATTTTGAAATTGAAAACTTTCAAACTTCATTTTTTTAGTCTAAAATGCAGATCTAGTGGAGAACAATCTGGAAAAGAAAATTAAAACCCCCTACTGGACTCGAACCCGCGGTCTGCAGTTCGACAGTCGACATGGTTTTTTTTTTTAAATATTGATTTTCATCATCATACTACATGCTAATCTACTGAGCTAATAAGCTAAGCAATGACATTTTGAAATGGATAGACAAATATTGCTGATATATTATTTTCATCTATGTTTTAAAAGGAAGTCAGTCATTATGACGATGTAGAGTACCTCCTTAAATGTTTAGTGAAATTATTAGTATCGATTTATTTGTCTGTCTATCATCGTAGTTTATTGGATAAAGTATCGGGTTTTATGATCCGCAGTGAACCACCTTAAAGACTAAATCATTTTAAGGTATTACATCCCTAATGTAGGAATAGCAGACAAACAATTAATCTAAAGTTATTTATCTACTGAAATTTATTGAATAAAAATAAGAACACAAATTTTTCATTAAATTCAGCTTTAATTAAAAGTTATCTCCCCTCGTAAAATTTGGAGAAACCTAATTTTAAAAAAAAATGCACGTTGACCTTTGCTTTTCAGTTCGCTGGTTTACTAATGATATTTTTGTGGATGTTTTAACTAGACCTATTCCCCACAAATTCAATTCTTTATCTCTAATCCATGAAAAATATCTTTTCCCATGTCACATGTTATCAATTATTAGCAATATCTTTCTATTCAATTGTGAGAATTTTTTTTTAAAAAAATGTCTCTCGATTATACCCCACTTTTTAGCATCTTCTGCATTCTTTGTTCAGAAAATATTTTTGGGACTGATTAAGTATAGAATTGAAAATATTATAGATGGTACATGTATCTGATTTGGCATGATCGCTCCGCTATATTTAATTACAATCTTAATTTGTCAGGTGAAACGTTATAAACGTTTAGAAAATAAACACAATCGCAATATCAAATGACCAATAAAATCACTTTGTTCCGCGTTGCCCAACCCATATAATCCGAACACAGGACACGTCCTGAAAAAAAAAAAATTACATATCGCGTCAAGAATGCGGCGTAATATCACATAAAAACCAAATTGTTTTAAAATTAGTACGGATCACTTAAATCAGAACTCAAATGCACGTGCATCAGGATGAACGCATAAATCGCTAGTAGGTGTGTATTGCGCCACGGGAATTTTGAGGCCCATGCTCGTGACTGTTTCCGGTTGGTACTGAAAATAAGGAACCTTTACACATCCACTTAAACACTCAGCAGTCAGTAAATAGACCGAATATGACAGTATCCATCAATGAATGAAAGGGAAATTCAAAATCCCCATGAGTTTGTATTTTCTGAATATTTTACATTTTTCTCACGACTAAGCAATTTCGTGACTTACAACATGCGTTTAGTGATTATGGGTTGCCCTTGACAATGCTCTTCCGTGTATCGAAGTGTAAGGATGTTTACATCAACATTAACGCGTACATTTAACAATATCTAAACTTGGAAAACATAATGTATATGTTAGTATTGCTAGAATACAATTTTAATTTGATATGCTATACAAATTTATCAGATAGACTTCGAAATTGAAACAAATACGGTGTTGCTTATTATCCCGCAAAAATTTGTTATGGGTAAATGCAACAAGAAATTACTTTGAGCGAGTTCAAATCTGTTTCACGGCGTATATAATGAACGAAATCAACATGGATAAAATAGCTCCAGATTCATGTACATACATACATACATGATTACTGAAGTATGTAGAATTTTTTTTATCACTCTGATCAATATCCTGAGATAAAAAAGTGAAAACACGATAATACGTCGTACTTCACAGATGACTTAAATCATGTGTAAGTATATTATGACTTGGAAATGAAAATAATCCAATCTTTTTTATCCTCTAGTCTATGACGGATGAACCAAGTCGGGCTCGGTAGCCTTGGTGTTACGATTCGTTCAGGGATTTTCGATCCCGGTGCCGCAATAAGCCAAAGCTGGTGTAAAATAGGTACAAATGTTCATTCGCCAAGCGTGCTGCATTAAAAAGCAAAATTTATGAGTCTTTTCAGACCTGAAAAAAGGAAGTCCTATGTTGGCACGATGAAGGGCCTAACCCTTCGTGACTTTGAATAGCGGGTCGGAGTTTGTGGCACTTCACCAATAACTGGTGACGACCTTATATGGGTGAACACTCTCGAATGGAGAGTAAAACAAGAAATAAACACTGAACCAGACCAAAACATGTCAATGCTTTATTTAATAGTGAGTTTAGCCACTGTGTCTCAATAATATAATGTGTACATGTATTATGTTATCCCTGTTAAATATACAGAACATTTAAATAACAAAAAATCATTTTAAATGTAGAAGGTTTAATCTCAAATGGTCTTAAAGGGGCATGGACACGACATGAGCTGAAAATTTTCAAATTTTATATTTCCATTTTTATTGTTTACAAATATCGTTATATAGTTAAAAGTTTATGCATAAATAATTGTCGAAATTGAAATCATTTAGAAAAAAATTCATTAATAAATGTTACGTATTTTCTACTCAGTTTGTTAGTCTCACGGAGTCAAGGGTTTTTCAAATTTTTTTAGTGAAACAACCCTTGAGAAAAGCATAATAGGTCAATTAAAATACTATGAAAAACCACCATCTTCAACAATTTTTACGAAAAAAGTATTTTTCAACGAATATTAAACAATTCTTCTGTTATGAAACTAAAAATAGTACTTGATTATGTAGTATAACGGTGCGTAAAAATGTAAACGTGATATATCTACTAGTATATGGTATTACAAGTGAGTTTAAAACATACAACATAATCTACACTTATGTGTACTAAATCTACTAGTAGTTTACGCCAGATTTTGTAATCACAACACAGTGAAATACGAGAGCTTCTAAGGTCTTCGCCCTCTGGGACCCGTCAAAGGTGAAGAAGCCACGGACCCACTGGGCCTAAACTCGGCCTAGACCCCCTGCCTCTCAAATTTTGTCCACGCCCCATCTCTCATATTGAAATCCAAACACTTATGTGTACTAAATCTACTAGTAGTTTACGCCATATTTTGTAATCACAACATAGTGAAATACGAGAGCTTCTGAGGTCCTCGTCCTCTGGGACCCGTCAAAGGTGAAGAAGCCACGGACCCACTGGGCCTAAACTCGGCCTAGACCCCCTGCCTTTCAAATTTTGTCCACGCCCCATCTCTCATATTGAAATCCTTGATCTGCCCACAATAACACACTCTGATAACAAAAAGAACCATATGAATTAAATTCATTCGTTTCGTAATTTCACTTTTAAACATTATTGTTCCTGAAGCGGAGAAAATGAAATTTAGAAAGAAGTCTTATATGAGATTTCACATTGCATAAATCTTCAGTCGTGCTGTTCAATCTACGAGCCATTTTGGAATTGTACATTTTGAAAGCGGAAAAAAAAATATAATCAATGTTGCTAAGGTAGAGCACGTTGAAATTTTTGGAAATCGTAATGATTAATTAATAATTTAAAGAAAAGACGCATTTTAAAATCAATCACTTATCAAACAGTAATGGAACCACGTCTGACGGCATTGTGACATTGATTCAATTCTAAAGCATCGACACATGGGGGTGTCATTGGTATTCCCTTGAAATGAATAAAATGGCAATTATTGAAACAATTGTTTTTCAAAGCTGAAATTTCATTCAAGAAAGTGGTTGCTATATCGTCATGATGTTGCGTGATCTAAATGCATAGCTGGGTTAATTTTTTCTTCTTCCTTTTTTTCAGGATGACTTCGAGTGGGTGGATGAGCATCAGATAAACAGAGGATGTAAATTTTAAACCCTCTGTCGGAAATTCAGAGTTAATGAAAAAAAACAACCCATTATGGTTATTAACCTCTCTGTTACGGATTTTTCAGGAAAATACATGACACTCCCAACTGCATCTCTATTGACAACCGAGTATTTCAACTCGAAAGACCTTTAGAATATTCATGAAATAAAAGAACAAGTAAAATTTATGAAAGATCATGCTTCAAAACTTTGATTACTTACATATGTTTTAAAAAAAACCCTGTTAGTTGGTAAAAAAAAAAAAAATCAAATGCCAACATATGCAGAAAATTTTCATTTGTTTACGAAAGTTATTTCAAAAGTTAGTAGGATTTGAAATGTAGACTTAATTTAATCTATTCTCAGTTTATGGTCTTGAGGTCAAATACATGTACTAATATTCAATAAGGCACCGAATTCAAACAAATACCTCTTTATTGGCTTATCAGCTGATTAAAGATATTGAAAATCCTACAATGATAAATGGTAGTAATTCGGGTATATATATATATATATATATATATATATATATATATATTCATCCATTTGACATAAATGTATACAGTGCCGTGGTAAATTAAAATTGTAAACACGTGTCTTGTTCAACTAGAGTTTTTTTCCTTTCAAAATTAAAAGGAAAAATATATTTGTTAAAGTATGTGATTAACTCTCATTAATTTCTTAATCAATCATCTTTAATTGAGATTGTCCATTAATTAACACCAGGTTCTACATGTATGCCATCTAGAGTTCCAATGATGAAAAAATTTAGGAGAGAGAGAGGTTTTTTAGTTTCTGTGATATAAATGTATGTACAAGGCTTCCGTGTTGCATGCAAAAGAGTTACGAATTTAGCACGAAACGCGGGAAATTGCAGTTCACAAAGAGATGCTGTGTTTAATATCAATGTATATTTTTCAGTGAAAATGTGCTATTCTTTATGATATGAACCACGGTCACTTGCCCACTATCGCGGATATTGATAAAAATTTTGTAATGGAAAATTGAATTGCAATAAATGTCACGTGACATCTCCTACATTCTACATCTAAACAGAAAGTTTTTCAGTTGCATTTCATATACCTTCAAAACGAATTTTACATAAATTAATATTCTACTTTCATTTTTGTCGAAATCTGCAACTGTTGAAACAGACGTACTATAATTATTAAGATTCACAAGTGCATTGTTTACAACTGCAACGCATTCATGAGAAAATGGCTATCCTTACCAGGGACGGATCCAGGAATTGTGGTTACGGGGGGGGGGGGGCACTTTATGAGGCAGTGGGTGCAAGGCGAAGCCCTGGTGGGGGTCCAGGGGGAGAAGCCCCCGGAACCTCCTGGATTTTACGGGGCTGTAAATATTTCTCCTATTAAGTCATTTGTACTATTTTCTATCATTTTAATAAGGTGAAATTAATAAAATGACCCAAATTTTAAGGGTTTTTTTTTGGAAAAAATTAAATTCTCCCAACAAATTGACCTTTAAGGGGCATGGACACAGTTTGAACCGAAAAAGTTAAAGTCTAATTTTCCACATTTTTAATGTTCAAACTGTGTCCATGCCCCTTAAAGGTCAATTTGTCAAGGTCACTGGTAAATATGATAGAATTTGTTTCAGGGTGTAACCGTTTAATGCATTCATTGTTCAGCCAGCATGATACCTGATCAAGATATAGGGCTCACGGCGGGTGTGACCGGTCGACAGGGGATGCTTACTCCTCCTAGACACCTGATCCCACTTCTGGTGTGTCCAGGGCTCCGTGTTTGCCCAACTCTCTATTTTGCATTGCTTGTTGTTCGTTATCTTCGCTTTTCATGATGTCACCCTGAACCATGGTCAAGTGTCCAAGGTCACTGTCATTGATATAAAAAAAAAGAAGAATAGACAACAGTCCGTGAAAAAAAAAGAACGTTAGTTTTTATTTCCAAAACCAAAGCCGTTTGAGAAATGTGTACTGGCTTTTGTAACAGACTTATGCTTATTTTAATTTCAATAGAAATATAACCCTCCGTATCTGCCCCTGAATTCTTGATAATGTATTACTTCAAATTAGAAATTACTTGCATATCATGTTTCATTCTTTGAAAATAATTCAATTCCGTGAAGTAGTCAAAATAAGATTCGTTAAAAAAATTCACACCCCTACGTTGTTTACGACGAATTTCTGAACTTCCGGTTGAACATCCGTTTTGTCGAGTACTCACTACAATCTAGATTGTGACCTTTGACGTATTTCTATATACTGCTATTAAACAAAACATACTTGCTGATTTGATGAAAACTGACATTCTGTTCGTGAGAAATATACATGCAAAACTATTCTGTTCTATATTTGTAAATAAGGTTACAGAATTAACACAGGAGTGGTAATTCTCCATGCACGTGTTTTGCCAATTATTACATGTACATTCTATAAACTAAAAAGCCGACCACTCTTATCAATAAATGAATTCTGTTAATTCCCTTGTATTTTTCAATGTGGCCTGTAAAAAAAAGGATAAGTGTGCTTACAGCTACCTGTATACCAATTCTTCATGATTAAGATGGATAAATCTGAAAATAGCATGAGCAAGATCCCGTGTGAATTTGAACCCAGGATCAAGAACATAAACCGAGCACATGTACTAGGGAGGCACTCGAAACACGTTCATAGAACATACACCAAGTACACTCCGAACACGTTCATAGAACATACGCCAAGAACACTCCGAACACGTTCATAGAACATACGCCAAGTTCACACCAAACACGTTCATAGAACATACACCAAGTTCACACCAAACACGTTCATAGAACATACACCAAGTTCACACCAAACACGTTCAAAGTTTAAATTCGTGTAGAAAGAAAGTATGTCAATTGATCTCAATCTTTGTGATTCAGCTGTACAGCTCGAACATTAAGTCAATCATTATTTGACAGTTTCCCTGTGGATTTTTAACCCTACCTTAAAACACAGTGAAGACATGTTCATGTGAATGGTATGTACATTTTTATTGTCCATTCCAACACAATTAAAGAAGAACAACAAATTGTGATTAAGGACATGCGGGACAATGTGGCCAAAAATAACTCGTCAATAAATATTTTTTCTTTTTTTCATGAATAAATTAGCAGTCATCACGTGATCATCGTCCCGCACATCCTTAAACATTTTTGCAAATTTGTGCTTTTATTTACACCAAATGTTTCGTATTTTGAAATAATGGGTTCTTTTACAAAATTTACCATAAAGCGGATATGAAAATGAGCATATGATGAAACGTTCTAAATACGAGATAGAGTTGACGTAACTTGATCTTGCGTAGACAACTCATTCCTGTACATTCCAAGGCAAGCATTACACAATAAAGGTCGTTGAAGTATCTAGAGACATAGATCTGTAGACAATGATATGAGGTCCTGTTTTATTTCTCCTGATTTCTACTTCGAATACATTTGTACATGTACACAACGTGTACACGGGAGAAACTTGAAATTAATCACTTTTGAATTCCACTGCCGGGCGTAGAGACCGCTCTAATGGAAAGTATATAATCAAAAGGGGAGATAAGCATTTTTTCTTTGATTTCTCGCAAGACCAACAATATCTTTGAGAAAAAAAACAACTAGTGTAGTAATAGCAGAAAATACACAAAAACTGTTACATAAAGTACATGAATGAGCTTTCAGACCCTCCTTTGCTTTCACTACAAGCATTATTTTTATAAATACTGCATGGATATTTTATCTAAATGCTATTTACCGATTTCCAGGTAATTTACAAAATGTAGTAATTAAAGAAAGACAGTCAGATTGTTCTACCTGCATGAGTTAGCTTAGTTTGCAAGCATCAAGAGGCTTCAACTCAAATCTTTGAATATCCTGAGGTAAAAACACAACTGAATTTTCATTATTGAAACTTGTGTTAACTTCTTCTTCAAAACCACTTGGCTGATTAAAACACAATTTGAATAGATCCTTCAAATTTCATAAATTCAATTTCTCTACAGAGTTGACCAAAGCACGACCAACATTGACATTTGCACCCTTTAACGCTCACAGGATTTCGCTGCAGATATCAAGCATTTCACATTACATGCAATTAAAAAAAATTAAAACCTCTGCAAACAAGCCACGAAATAACGGATTTAAAATAACCATAAGTAAGTAAGTAAGTACATTTTATTTAAAGTCGGCACTGTATACAATAGTAACAAATAACATGAGCTCTACAGGGCTCTTAAACCGACTTTTAACCAGAGTCAACAAATGTTAACAAGTTAGAACTTACGATAGTTATCACTATAAGCATGCGTCAACGTACTAAGTGTCGGACTGCGGTCATTTCCGTGCGATTGTTTTTCAACACTTTTAAAATGAGTAAGACTAACACAACTAAAAATATTCATAAAACGTAACGAGCATCGTTGTCATCTAAAATTATTAAAGTTATCTATCATTAAAATTTCATATATTTGAAATTCAAAAGTTGAAATTAACATTTATTGTCAAATTTTGCTGTAGGCATTTTGACCAACATTCATAAACAACTAAAGGCCATTTCATGCATTATTCTATCTAATGCCGACTATTTTATAACTGCCCGTGTTTATAATGTGATTTTGTACAGGTTTCTTGATAAATCGGTTTTAATGTCAAGGAGACCGCCTCATGATGGTAGTTTCTTTTATTTTTCTTCAATTAAATTCAATTCAATTTATTTCGCTCAAACCATGTTAAACGGTACATGAGGTACAATAAATATAATGCAATGTACATGCAAGAAAAATCGTCAGAAGTTCATATATGGAACAATACAGCTTTCTTAGATACCAGAGGGGAACATAAAATACAATGTATGTATAAATAAACATAATAGTAATACGTTTAAGAGGTAGCAGAAGAACAATTACGAAGAACAACAGACAATCTCAAAAATATGAGAAATTTCTTAATATTTTCATATCTTGAGTTGACAATAGATTAGAAAACTTGAGAACATTTGGTCTTTCATAAAAAAAAAATTTGTCTAGGTATTTTTTCCTTATTTGTGAAAAAGTTGGACACTGTAAAATAAAATGGAATTCATCTCCTGTTTCTCCTTTATTACAAAATGTACATAGTCTTTCATTCAGGGGAATACCATGCCATCTTCTTGCCTCTATGGGTTATCGGTGATTTGAAGTGCGAAATTTCATAAATAATTTTCTTAATTTTACAGGCAGAGTAAGTATTTCTGTAAACCAAAACAATGTTTGGAAAGTTTCAATCATTGTCTCTTTTAAAATTTGTCACTCGTTTGGAGTATTTCTCGCTCGTCCTAACGTACGATACCTAACGTACGATATCCAGGCGGACGGTCTCACGCAAACGGCGCTACAGAATGTGACCCAAAGTAATTTGTCTATTTATGGAAAATACTGTATCTAAATCAGTCATATAATTTAGAATGTGACAAAGTTTCCTTGTGTTGTTTTTCCAGATTTGAACACTTTCCAATAAATGAATGGCATGTTTATGTAAACTTGCGCACCGTGTCATTTGTGAGGTCACGTGTGACAGAATGCTGATACAAGGCTGACAATGCGGACAAAAATATGCATACTAGATAGAATATTTCTCTAACACGGAAGTGGGTTATAAAACCCTAGGCTTAGAATGCATTTAGCATTATTATACTAGAATTAAGCACATACATGTATATGACCTAATTATTTGAAACCTTGACCTAGCTTTTGAAGATTCTACATAGCTTTGCAGAACTTCCATGCAGACTAATACTGCAATGGCAGGACAGATAAATACGTATTGCATATCAAATCCTATGGGGTATATATAGCGATAGCTTCCACGTACTAATTCCCATATTCCGTGGATTGTTGAGCACTGGTACATGTATACATGGCGATGTCCCCAAGAAGATTTCCACGTAGGCAAACAGGAAACACCATTCATATTTTCAACCACACTGATTCTTTGCACTTGGAGACAAATTACTATTAAGTGTAATCTCTGAAACAACAGCCTAATGTAGAAATAGTCTCATGGGTCAAGGAAAGTATATATACTTAAATTTGATACACGCGCAATTTCCTGAAAGGTACGTTTATGTCTATAACTCGACCGCAATGCTTTGGTAGCGAAAGAAATAAATTGTCTCTCAAGTACCTGAAACATTTTAATACGTTTTGTTTTCTCAAGTTCTTTGCTATT
The DNA here is from genome assembly GCF_947568905.1 of Ostrea edulis. NCBI lineage: Eukaryota > Metazoa > Mollusca > Bivalvia > Ostreida > Ostreidae > Ostrea > Ostrea edulis. The sequence goes on from NC_079170.1 coordinate 72,281,593, forward strand.
CATAGGCATTAGTAATGATGTAGGAATGTTTGATAGCTGAGCAATCTTTGACAAACACACGGCTTCTTCACTGCGGACCCATACTCTCCAACCCATAAATTTCATTCATAAGTTGAGCGTAATTTAAATTTTTTAATGACGAGTTCACATTAAGAATCATTAATCACGAAGAATGCGTTACTTAATGAGAGCTACAACATACTTCCGGCAGGGCTATATTCTGCAGCAGATAACGACATGTTATAAGAACGACAGCCAACAGATTAACAAAAACGCTCAACAGGACGGAGGTTATCAGCCAGCAACGGTAGTAATTGTCACAGTCATTTTCTCGAATGTCAGCTGATTTAGTGGATTATTGATATTTTTACATAGTGGGAATATCAGAAACCCCATCAACTTCATTTTGTCCGGAATTGATTGATCAAAGAATGAGTATATGCACAAAAACGCGTACGTTCGATACTATATGGTCACGTGACAGCTGTGGTAGCCACCCGTAAGAAGCAACTGTTGACTATCGTAGCACATCGTGAACACTTTGTGGTGTCATTATCTATTACCGGGTCTCACCGGCAAATTATTGGATCCGATCAATTTTTGTTTACGGTTTAGAAGTCATGCTTATAAACATGTATTCATTACAATTTTTCCATCTCACAAAACAATGCGAAGGAAGTTGATAGACACATTGGGTTTATGATATACGACTTTAGTTCAGGCCTCACATCTTGTCATTTCCCTGTGTCAAGCCTTTGAACTTTTTAAGCAATCCCTTTAATGAAAGTAGACCCCCCCCCCCCAAAAGTCCCGTGGGGATCCGGGATAGAATAGGTCCTCAGTACCCCTTGCTTGTTGTAAGAGGCGACTATATAGGGCGGTCCTTCGGAAGAGACCGCAAAAACCGAGGCCACGTGTCACAGCAGGTGTGGCACGATAAAGATCCCTTCCTGCTCTAAGGCCGTAAGTGCCGAGCATTTTACAGCCCTTCACCAGCAATGTTGACGTCTCTATATGAGTGAACAATTGCTTGAGCGGACTACTGCTAAGTTTATAAGAAATAAACCTGCCTTAAATGCAGTAGGCCACAAAGAAACCTGCCTTAAATGTAGTAGGTCACAAAGAATCCTGCCTTAAATGCAGTAGGCCACAAAGAAACCTGCGATACCCCAATATTTGGTATTGGCTATTTTTACCTATCATCTGCAGATCATACAATATCCGAATAAAGGACTATTTTGAACAATATTCAAAGTTCAGAGGTCAAACAGACAGCGCAAAATGCCGCGCGGAACAGTCAACATACAGAGGTTCTAAGTCAACATGGCAGACGGAGGAATAGGAATATATATATATTTCTGCGGTTGATCGTTGATGGGTTTACGTTAAATGCAAATGCTATTTTTGTATGTACAGACATATTTTCATTATAAAATCGTCTTGCACATAATGTAGAAAAATATATATTTATATGTATCTACCAATATTCATGTTTTAAATAAGATACGAGCACTACTCTTTGACTTTGTGAGCTGTGTGCTGTCCGGTTTGCAAAACAATACATTCTTCGATGTTCAGGCGATTGGTCTATTCTTTGACTATATATGTGTTGTGTGCTATACATTCTTCGATCAATGTTTGGGTGATTGGTAAAATTTTGGAGTCCAAACAATATCAGCATTTTCCAGAACACATGTACGTTAAAAGTGATGTCAACAACGATAAAGATGATGTATAGAGGTAGACGATGTCAACAACGACAAAGATGATGTGTAGTGGTAGACGTCGTTTTATTTCTCATCATGCATGAATTTCAAAATTGCCAAATACTGTAGGATGATTCTTAAAAAGTTTAAGTCCTCAAATTCCTTACAGATGAATTGTATTGTGTAGTATTGTATATTGTTTAACGTCCCTCTCGAGAATTTTTCACTCATATGGAGACGTCACCAAGACCGGTGAAGAGCTTCAAATTTTTATATTTATTGGTAAGTGTTTGTACTACAATGTATGTATGTTTCCGTTATGACCCAGAGACACTTCCTTGTCATCCATATTGGGTTATTAACTAGGGTGCATAATTCAAACACTTATGTATCTTCTAATCATGTATTATTATTATTTTACTGGACCGGTGCTTTTTGGCATTTAGTGTCCTTAGTGTATTTATTCCGACTGTATGTATGTTTGATTTTTGTCATTTATTGAAATTGTATTTAAATACATAAACATTCTTATTCCTGCTGTTACTGTTATGATATCACAGGCTGACAAACAAACATAAATACTGTTAATCCGTAAAACTAGTCGTTTTAACATTGAAGTATACGGGGAAAGACCTAATTTCTGCGAATATTTTGGGGAAAATTCGAATTGCGAAGAAATTTATTTCTGTAATTCAAAGGTGATTGACTACACCTTTATTGTAAATTGTTTAACGTCCCTCTCGATAATTTTTCACCCATATGGAGACGTCGCCAATGCCGGTGAAGGGCTGCAAAAATTAGGCCTTTGCTCGGCGCTTTGAGCAGTGAGGGATCTTTATCGTGCCACACCTACTGTGACACGGGGCCTTGATTCTAACGCGGATTCCCACGTGATATACACCTTGAAAGTTTGATTGATTGAGTATGGTTATACGCTGTTTTGGCAATATTTCGGCCATTTTACGGCGGGCACCTTTGAAAGAAATACATCTAGAAATACAATTTAGTTTCTTAAATCAGTACGAAATGATTCAATTATGAAAGATATGATATGTAAGAAGTACATGCATATGTATGTAAAGAAGCAGAAAATATACAATTTTGGATTTAAAAATAATACGATTTTCAAATAATCATATCAATAGATATAAACAAACGATGCTGGCGGATTTCAACCCCGGATCTTTGGATGAGTAAATCGATACTTTATCCACTGGGCTTCAATGCGATCGATACAGATAATTTCACAAAACATTTGAATCGCAATCTTGTAACGTGTCATAAAAAAGTATAAATCTTGTGTAATAAGCTACCGTAATTAATTACTACGTATTTGTCAAGGGCAGACAACTCAAAAGTTTACCAGAGTCAGTTTGAAAATGGTTCACGACAAACAGTACACGTTGTTTAGGTCTAATTCATTCATTTTTGCACCAACATTCTATAATAGACTTCCTTATGGACGGAATAACTTGATGTTAGTAAATTTTCTGTCAAAACCGAAAGAAACAACATGTTTAATCCAAAATATCTAGCGAGGTTTTTTTTTTCGAGGATATTACCAAGTGTGTAAACCGTATTGTAAAAAGAAAGGAGAAGAAATTCAGCTCATCTGTTTTACATAAAAAGCATATTATTCAAATTTTGGTAATATATATTGCCCTTTTCCGGATCACGAACAGATGATGATTATGCACTTTTGAAGAAATAATGAAAATAATGTTGTCTTTGATAATTATACTTTTCTTCATCTTGTTATCAGTCTCGGTTTACGTGCGTCAGTGACTGGGATTTTCATATTCTCTAATAGCTTATCAAATGTAGAATACGACCCCTTTCCCGAGTTTATGAAACGTATTATCGTTTAAGAAACAGAATTATTTCACATGTTGTAACGGTGCAATATATTACTAGAGAAGAAACAAGATGATCATTGAAATGACTGTTTATTAAGAATTCGTCACTCTTCGTCATTTGAAATTCATCTTGAATGTGTGTATACTATTTCGCTGGTTTTGGACGTGGTACATGTATAAATTAATATTTACTATGAATTATTCTTCCAAAATACTACTACAGTGTCATCAGGAAGAAAAGCAAACTTATTTCAGATTTCAGGAAATGGTCCCTTTTTGTTTATTTCATGCTACATGTATATTTCCATTATCTGAACGACAGGAAACATGTTTTACGACTTTAAAATCTTTACACCAATTTCTGAGACTGAAAAAACCCTGAAATGTCCCCCCCCTTATATTCCCTTAATATCATCCAAATAGAATATAATCCAAAAATCAAGTTGTTTATCAATTATGAAATTTTACCAATAACATATATCATAATTAGTGTCAGAGGACAAGTAGATAATAAGCGTGATTACCATGAATTTGTAAACAAAAGTATAAATTTGAATTCACATTATCAGTGTCTGCATAGTACTGTCTGTCGGGAAGTGGACACTGAGGAGGGACCACGCCCATCTGCCTGGCAGTACGATGTACAATAGTGGCGATATTCATAATTTTCTCCATCGTGTGCATATATCTTTATTTTGGACAGTTGATGAGTGCTGCACAGAAGAACCCAGTAGATATTCAAATTAGTTCACCCATTGTATTTATGAGGTTCTGAAATTTCAAAATAGAAAAGATATGCATGAAATTTTAAAATGACAAATATAAAGATTGAGTGTTAAAATAGTTAACAAAGCATATTTAAGCGATCACCATTGGCAAAATTGATATTTTTCTAAGGCGTAATTATAGTTTTAGTGGATTATTTTTTGGTATCTGGAATCATCGTACGCATATTTGAAGGATAGTATTTTCTGAAAAAGAAACACTTTGAACAAAATAAGCTATACTATATATAAACCTAATTATGACGTCACCATTATATTATATAGAATAATCTTCTTGAATTATACCACTCAGGCCAACATGAAAAATATTTTTGTTTGCCCTTTCATAACTTTATTTTAAACAAAATATTTTTTTCTTGGGAGGGGTGGGGGCTTACAGTTACATTCAACTGTCAATCAAAAATTTGATTAAGAATGGGTTTAAAAGTTTTATGAAAGGCGTGAAAAATCTATCGTATCGGATTTTAGTCTGTCAGGGAAAAACAAACTACTTTTAAACCTTTTTTTTGGCATGGAAACTCAAGTGTTGGAAAATACTCTTTAATCTACATTTATGTAAAGTATGTATCCCAACGTTAGATTTATGAAAATAATCATCAAGAAAACATCTTTATAATGATATAAACATAGTGCGCAAAAGAGGAGTAGTATTTGTAGTTGCTCAGAATATTTTATAGGTGATATAAACTTATCATATGTTGACTGAATTTCACACCTGGACATTTCACAAATTAAATTTCTCCTCATATGTATGTATTTTCTAATCCAGCAGCATTCTCATCTTAATTAAGACCACCTTGAAATGTTGTCAAATTAACATAGATTGATATAATATTATAATGTAATTATAGAACAAATCAATTGTATGTCGGCTTACCTCATTTACCTATATATATATATTTGATATTTGAAGGTCAACTCGTCAAAAAGGCCATAACTTTACCAACGATATCCACCATTCGCTACTCCCTTAAGGTTGCGTCATGCGTAAATGCTTGTATAATATATGGCAAAGCACCATTCATATCTTAGAAAAATATTAACTACGGCTCGTTTTAATGTCAAAACCTCGAAAAGTTGCCCATATGTCTCTAAAATAGTCCATATATCATCTGCATAGAGTAGTCTGATATTTATACTAATCAAAAAGAATATGAAGGATTTGATAACAAGGTAAATTGAATATCAATGTCGACAAATATCAGGGGGATAAGATAATGTTGTCTTCGGCATCATACATCAAACTGAATGGGAATATGAATGGAGAATATCTTAATACATGTTTCATCTCTTCAGGGGTTCATTCCTTATTGTGACCGAAGTTTTCAGTTCAAACCATTCCTGTACTTACAACAACAAAAAAGAAAGAAGAAAAATTGGATGAACAAACCGATTTAATTAACACATCTCTTTCTAACAATGTTTAAAATCATTAATTAACATATACAAAATATTAATTTTTGGGGAAGTACACTTTACCTTTAATAGATCGTTAGACAGACATGTTTAACTTGCAATAAATGTCTTGTACTGCCAGGAAAAAGTGAAAACAACGACTCCAAAGTAAGTCTAAAAATCAAATCGCATCCGTGTCCTTGTGTGTGTTCGGCCCTCCGCTGTTTGACAACTTCTGCTACGGATTGATTTGTAATGCATGGAACTGTATTTGACCTCTGTGACCTTTCCTTAGAACTCCAAATATTTCGTGAATTTTCCTGCATTTAAATTATTACATTTAAATGCATTTAAAAATGACATTTGCAAAATCGGTGATGGACAAACATGAGTCATGTCCGCCCTATATAATTTTGGAATACTCGCTAGCACTAATAAAAATAAATATATTTTCACAAATAATTTCTTTTCATAAAGCCCAGGTGTACAGTTAACATAAAATGTCCAACGTTTGGGGCTTGTTTGCCGTCTGAACCAAAATTACCTAGTTCATTATCATCTACATTATTGCTAGGTTAAGTTTCTTTAAATTAATGCTTTCATTTTGTCATATCATTGTATTGAGTACTACTACACTTGTTTGCGCGACAAAAATTGTTTCAGAACCACAATACCCTACTTAAGTTAAAAATTTCATTACCTTTTTTTAATTCTTAGTTCAATGCAATTTTTACAATTATTATTATTACTATAATTATTATTGTTGCTGTTGTTATTACAAATGTATTAAAAACTAGTAGTATACAGTGTTTCTTGTATTTTGTAAAGTTTTTTTTTTTTTAATTTTGCATTATAGAATTTTAAGTTCATTTAAGCACTCAATATTGCACATGCATGATAGCTTGAGGTACAAACAGTTTATACCAAATAAGAAAGGAAAAAGAATTTGAAAAACAAAAATTGATTTAAAAAAAAATTATGATAGAAATCAATAAAGTTCAAGTTAAGTGGTGCATTGTGGAGAAGAATATATACATATAATATACTCTAATTAATAACTTAGAACTCAGAATAATTCATACATTTTGGCACTAAATTTACATAATGGATTATAGTTGTATGATAAAACCAAAAATAGAATTCATTGATTGGATAAAAAATATTTATTAAAATTGTAACTGAAGGTTGGCTCTAAGGTTAATACGTATCATCAGCTTCATCTAAAGTTTCATCTAGAGTGTCATCTATAGTTTCGTCTAAAGTTTCATCTAGAGATGGTGATGCTTTCATATGAGAAAAAAAAAATGGGATGAGATGTAAAAGCAACAAACTCACAGACCAACTCATTTTGAAAATGTGTTTGTTTTGTTCTGAATTTAAATGATTAATCTATATTATGCATCATTCGTATGTGCTAATTTTAAGACTTTTTAGATATGTGCTTTTTCGAAGTTCGAGTCAGTCTTTTATCCCTAAAATTAAATGGGTTTTTTTTTTCTGAGGAGGTGTCTTTGTTTTTAAAAGGAAGTTCAACTGCAAAATACCCATGCAAATTTACATTTTTAAAAATATATATAATAAATCACGTGTATGGAAAGAACCAATCACAGGGCGTTAATGCTATAGACAAATGATATCTCAAACACGTTTGCATATCTCTTCTATCGGATTCATATACACATTCATTAGTAGACACGCAGCGCAAAAAACAAAAAAATGAATTAAAAATTAAAAAAGCTAAAAATAATGTTGAAGCATACAAACTTTTGGAATGGAAAGAGAATGAATCATGATCAAATATAAAGTATAAATATGAATTTTTAAAAACGTTGCTGACAGAAGATGGTGTCCTTTCTATTTCCGACGCAACATAGACACATTATTCAAATTTGGAAAGAACAAGAATTTGAAGGTTAACCGAATTTCAAAATCATTATAAAAATGTGTTTAACACATAATTGACATGCTTGGGAACTTAAATAGAATTTCAAATTGATTTTCCTTCTTTTTTAGCCATTATCCTGATCCGATCTTAACATGAGTCATGTTCAATCTTCTGAATAACTTACTCTTTCATGAATCTAATATCAATTAAACTTTTTCTTAGTGTATTCGTGTTTCTCCTCTATCAATAATTTCATCAAGTTTGAAATGTATCCATTTCATAATGATTTATAAGAAATGTAAAGCAAACAGAAAGCACACGAGTATATCCCAAGATTTATTCTAACAAGACTTAAACTTTTAGTATCACGATATATTTCTCGCAAATATTGACTCTACCTTAACCGCATGTTGCAGCTAAGATCGAAATAACGTCTCTCTCACCTCCAAAAAATAAGATATCTTAAATATTTGTAAAATTAATCTTTATTTGGTTACGAAAATTCGACAAGGGGGGTGTGTCTCTACCAATATAGTGTGTTGAAAAATAAACATAACAGCGAAGAGCTGTGCATTTTTCTCAATGCATATTCTATAGAAATCGAAATCTTTTCAAGAGGTGGTAGTTGTGAACACGAACAATGGCTCCTCGGTTGCTGTATTCAATGTCACCCTCCGGGTTTACCCGATATTGACCATCAAATCATAAGACCTAATAGTGCTGGCGGCAAATATACATTCCTTGCAATTAAAATCATAATACTGTTTAAGGTAGAGAACACGCCCCTCTGCGTCCACCATTATACTGCTGCCATTGATAACTCTTCTTTAATATGAACGCTTTCAATTTTCAACAATCGCCAGAAATTGAAATCTTGTTCGATTCTTGCATTCTTTATTCATTTGTAAAGCTTAGGAGAGCAAGATAACTGACAAGATAGATAAAGGAAAAGTTGTTAATCTTTGCTCTACAATTTTTATTCAATTAGCGTACCTTATAAAATTAATCCGTTTAATTTAAGAGATATTCAAAATTAAGAATGGGATTTGTACAATGTCTGATAACGCTCCTCTACCGATAATAAACACAGTTATGTCCCCGCCTATAACACAGACCCGTCCTGGATGTATTCTTATACATAATCCCTATATGATAGATTAATGCTTTCTGTGGTTGGTTTGGTAACTACGTGCAGGTGGACTGACAGTCAAAACAATGATAGTTGTTATGATCAGATACCACAAACATCGCCCACGGAGTTGATATTTGCAGCTGTGCTGGAAACATAGTCATAATGTTGCATATTCTGCGATATTTGAAGATATTTAACTAGTCTACAGAAGAAAAATCAAAAACTGAAATGTCTTCATTGAAAAAAAAATATGCATAAGAGCTACGATACTGCAACTTCCACTAAGAAACCCCAGTCTTCCTCTCTGCGAGTATAGTACTATAGTGCTCTTGAAAGGCAATCAGCCTTTAATGCTGTGAAAATCAGATTGAAGATCAAGCTGCAGTTGTCATATGTAAACGTAAGATCTCCTACATAGCAGATTTTTACAATAAAGCTTAACAATAGAGCTTAAGTTCATATTTCAGTAAAAGGTGAGTAAACTGGGAGGTAAACAGAATTACCGCCATATTATCTGTTATGCAAAAAAGGATCTAAATTATTGATATCAAGTTTGCTTTTTTCGGTATTTAGGAATACCTGATACACACGGAAGGCTAGCATTTGGAATGAAATTGTTGAATTGAATTTTGGTCGGAAAGTGAATTACAAATTCTTTTACACAGGACGTTGTTTTATCTTCACCATAACACCAAGTTTCATGAAAATTGTGAAGCACGATTCTTTTCGTTCATACCACCTCGATACAATGCATGACACAAAACACGATGATAGAGAGAAGACGGGAGAGAGAGAGAACAATACATGTATTCTTCCGTGTGTTTTCTTTCTCCAGGAGGTCTGTCGGAAATTTTGCACGGTTGTGGACAGGGCAACATAATTAATATCTTTAATAACCGATAAAACAAGCGCTGTCAGGTAATCGACAAAAGGTAGTCATCATTTTGTGTAGGCAACAACAACCATCTCGCTCTTTGATGTACAACTCATATATCTTTGTGTACAATGCATTGCAACGTGGCTGTCACTATACAGAATCTGTTTTCCATCCCAAAAGTCATTAAATTCCATTTCTGAATCCGGAACATCTCCTTTCTTGAACATTTAGGTGGGTTTTGTGTGTCTATCTCTACCTGAGCATGTGAAAATCGCGCGTACACCTCTGAATGACTATGAAATAACGGTAGTCGTTTCTCCATACTTGGCAATGTCTCGGTATCTTTTTTGCATTTCTCATCTTTAGCGAAAACAGTGACACCATTCTACATGATTAATTATAACATAATGTTTTATGTCATTTTATTTATAGCGATTTCTTTCTCTTTTTCTCTTTGTGATAATGAAGGGTTCGAGTTGCAAGATAGGTAATTAGCAGACCTCATAGAAATTAATTCATGCATTTGTCTCTTAATTACCTATTTATGACATCGTTTGAGACTTCAACTATGTATATTTAACTATTTAAATGATTTAAATCTAAACCTGAAATTTATCTTGAAAATGACTTCTTTGAAATCAAAAACCAGAGGTGGACAATTGCCGGAATTTGTTATTTAAATAAACATTAACTGACTATTTCTAGGGGAATAAACATATCACAGTGAAGACTATTAATAAGAATTATTTTGGGCAGAATATTTTACATTGCTCTTTTAATATTCTATAGTCAACAACTTAAAAATCTGCTCATTTTAATTTCGTTCGGGTTCGGAATCTTGCAATGGCGGCATGTTCCTGTTATGAGATCTAAACACTCCTCAGGCTCAACAGCTGACTATCTTTCTATTATCAGTGGCGGATTTAAAGAGGGGCGCAGCCAGCGTCCCCTCCTCCCTCTTCTAAATTTTCCAAATTTAAGGTAAATAGTGGTCTTTTGTTTAGAAAAATGTAACCGATAAAAGAAGCAATAATTTCTTCCGTTCTCGGAGAAATGAATGACAAAATCTTTTGATTTATTGGAAGAACTTGTTTTCCAAACACCCTTAAAATTTGCGTAATTTTATTATTTTCACCTGATAGAAAATAGTAAAAATGGCTCCATAGGAGACATATTTCAAGCCTTATAAAATCTGTAAAATCCAGGGGTTTCGCCTCCTGGGCCCCAACAGGGCTCCGCCCTGGACCCACTGGGGGCTTCAAGGCGGCCCCCAGACCCCTTGCCTCATAAAGTTGCACCCCTTAAACGCGATTCCAGGATCCACCCCCTGATGTTATAAGTTTTTTTTTATGGAAATGTAATAAGTTACTTCAAATTGAAATAGATATGATATTTAACTAATGATAAGTAGATAATACAGTGTGACCGTCTGTGAAGAGAACCACCCGTATATCTGCTAAGGTATTGCAGTATTCACTACTCCTCCTAGGCACCTGATTCCATCTCTGGTGTGTCCAGGGGTCCGTGTTTGTCTGATCCCACCTCTGGTGTGTCCAGGGGTCTGTGTTTGCCCAACTATCTATTGTGTATTGCTTATAGGAGTTATGAGATTGATCACTGTTTGTTATCTTCGCCTTTCACAGAAACCTTTCGGGTTTGAATTTTTATTCATTTTCCATCTTTTTGTCATTCTCTTGCATTTTAACCATATCGTATTCTGTAATTCTAACAAATGTGATTACGAACTGACTTCATTACTCGTTCATTAGGCAGCTCATCATTCATTCTTCACATAGAAACTTTGGATTGATCTCATCACTTTTCGCCCATTAGATTCTAGTATTTTTCATTTTGAATATGTATGATATCATAATTTGTTCCTTATTTGATGATGCATATCTCATTCATAATTTAAAACACGTATTTGATCATTTATACAACACCTCATCATTTAAAAGACATATTTCATTATTCAAAACACATTTCATTATTTAAAACACACATCTCATCATTTAAAACACACATTTCATCATTTAAACACATGCCTCATCATTTTAAACACACATCTCATTATTTAAAACACACACATATCATTATTTAAACACATATCTCATTAATCAAAACATATCTCATCATTTAAAACACATATCTCGTCATTTAAAACACGCATATTTATCATTTAAACACATGCTGCATCATCTAAAACACATATCTCATTATTCCAAACACATCGTATCATTTAAAACACATATCTCATTATTTAAAACACATATCATTACTTTAAAAAAAAAACACATCTCATTATCTTAACGCATATCTCATCATTTAAAACACATGCCTCTGCATTTAAAACACATCTAATTATTTAAAACACAATTCTCCGCATTTAAAACACATGCCTCTGCATTTAAAACACATCTCATTATTTAAAACACAATTCTCCTCATTTAAAACACATATCTCATCATTTAAAACACATATCTCATCATTTAAAACTTTAACTGTATCTGATCATTTAAAACAGATCTATTTCATAACTTGCTGCTTGATATATCTTACTATTTCTTCCTCGTGTGATACATATGATTCAGCATTATATTTCATTCAATACACCTATATAACCATTTATCTACCACTACCGCGGTGGTGTTGAGGTACAGCGTTCGTCCCGCAAGTGGAAGGTCGGGGTTCGAATCCCAGCCGCGACAGACCTAAGTCGTTAAAACAGGTAGTGGTAGTTCCATCGCCAAACGCTCGGCATCAGTTGTGAATGTCACGGGTCCTCGGAGATTACCTTAAAAATGGATGCCCCGTGTCACAGTAGGTGTGGCACACTAAAGAACCCTCACTGCACAATGGCCGTAAGCGCCGAGCATAGGCCTAGATTTGAAGCCCTTCAAGTGAAAAACTCTTAAGAGGGGCGTTAAACAATATACATTCAATCAAAACCCCTCATTTAATACACATATATAACCATTTATTCCTCGTTTAAAACACATATATAACCATTTATTCCTCATGTGATACATATACCTCACCATTTATTCCTCATGTAATACACATATATAATAATTTATTCCAAATATAATACACATATATACTCATTTATTCCTCATGTAATACACATATAAAATCATTTATTCCTAATATAATACACATGTATAACCATTTATTTTTCATTTAATATACACACATAACTATTTATTCCTCATGTAATACACATATATAACCATTTATTCTTGATGTAATACATTTACTTCACCATTTATTCTTGATGTAATACATTTACTTCACCATTTATTCTTGATGTAATACATTTACTTCACCATTTATTTCTGACCGTTTATTACATTTTCCTCAATCTATCTCAACCAGTAATCTCCAAGTTCAAGTTCATTTTATTCACTCAAACCACATTATACATGGTACATGAGGTGCATTAAGTAAACATACATTTGAGTAAGAATAAGGTCAGAATATGTACAAATATACAATATACATGTATTGAAAAAGTATTTACAAAATATATTAAGGAGGACAGACTAACTCATAGATTTTTTAGATAAACATACAGAGTTTTTTAAGTGTTTTAACCTTACTGGTTGACATAATTTCATGAAATTTAATAACATTAGGTCTTGTGTAATACCTACTGTGTAGGTATTCTTTTCTAATATTTGACAAAGCATTGCATTCTAATATATAATGGAATTCGTCTGCAATTTTCGATTCGTTACACAAAACACAAAATCTTTCATTATATGGAATACCAATCCATCTACCAGTCTCTATAGGGAGGCGGTGATTTGTGGTGCGAAATTTAAGAAAAATAGTTCTGAATTTTTTGGACAATTTTTCTAAATATTTTTCTGGTCCAAAGTCTCCAGAACACCATAATTTTGAATTGAAAACTTACAATTCCCTTCTAGTTCTACTATTCAATTTCATTCACTCACTCAAAACCAGAGGTACAAGCAAATATATATATACTAGCAAATAAACAAATAAGTATACTAAGGTTACAGTCAGAAAATATGCAAGTATATATCGAAAAATAAACATATAGATCGGTGTCAGTGCGTCGGTTCAGGAAGAGCAGGCAGCACTAAAATATTTTCTTAACAAACTTTGTCAATGATTTTAAAAATACCACATGTTTTGTATTACTGCGAATATGCATTTACATCAATGTATAATCCAAAGCGAAATATTACTGATAGGGGTCCTTAGTACCGGTTAAGTATGAGGACGCATCTATGGTTGGCCGTACAAGTACAATTAGCACCTTTTACCATCGTGCATAATTAGTACAAATTTTCTCATAATTAACTTCAACAGGACGCGATCAGATTATGATATACTGCACACTGTCAATTTTTCTGCCAATGTTATAGAGAGTGCTGCCTGGAAATGACATATTTTCTGTGAGAAGTTTTTGTGAATTTCTGTAAAATTTGCTAATTGATTGTCCAATCAGAATCGATAAGATTAAGGGCCAGGTGAGGGCGAGACGTCAATTTTTCTTTGGTGTTGTTACCGACTAATTTATCTTTAGTGAATTTCAATTCCTTCATGGAGAAAAAGCATTGGATAAGATTATTTACAATACATTTGATTTTCTTTAAAAAATACTAATTTACATTTGATTGGTCGGAAAACCATACTTTATATTTAGGGAAAGGTTAGCGTTTTATCGTTGTTTTAAATAAGATTATCACAATGCAATTTAAATTACCATAATGCATTTATTTTTTGTTTCCTAAAGGAAAATGCATTTCGTGATGTACAAAGCTGACAAGAAGGAAATTGATTTCCATAGTAGTCGAAGGATAACAATCAGTAGCGACAACTTATTATCTTTTTCTTTCTTTTTGTCAAACATTCCAAATATGCATTTGTTGTCCGAGGACGGGACTAATTGCGGGAATCGTAATTCAAATCACTCTGTCGTTTTCTTCGGTTCCCAAATCTTTGTGTAAAATTAAGCGCAAAAGTCAACCATGCTGGCGTTATTTTCCATTTAGGTCAATGGACTGGATGGTTTCGGTAGTGTTTAACAGGTAGACTTGACACAGATATAGTTTTCGAGATATACATGTACATACGGGTACTTTATCTTCTGTCTCTGTTATTCTGTTCACAATTCAATCCATTTATTCACTCAAATCATTCATAATTGTACATGAGCTAAATAGATACAATTCTATAATTATATAACCATATTGCCAAGGGTACAAGTATATAGATAATACATGCACATATATATGTTCATTAGCACAAAATAGACGCAAGCATTTGGTCCATAAATTGTGATGCAATGTCTTTAATTATTGTAAAATGAAAATTAGCGAAACGCTGCGTTGCATCTGTGTCTACCAAAATATGTTCTCAAGTGCTTTCAAAAATATATATCAATACAGGCTGTATTTGGTAGTTAACCTCTCCAACACATAAATCAAAGACACAAAAGACATGACGCATTCTCTCTATATAAAAAGGGTACGTGTATCATGTTCTGTAAGAATTTGAATGCAATTATACAAATCACAAAGCTAAACAGAATCTGCAATTAATTTCATGTTTGATATGTAAATACAGTTTTTAATTGTTATTTGGAAAGTAAAGTTGCAATTTTAAGCAAAGAACTCCCGATTGCCTTAAAAATAAGATAGATGTAAACATAGTCTTAAAGTACAGGCTCGGGCAACCGTGCGATTTGGACTGACTTGCTGGCTGTGAAAAGAATAACGCTCTTATAGAGGTTTTAAACATTAGAAAGTCTGAGGAGTTTCAGACGACCGTCTTCAACAAGTGAGCAGGACATTTTTAAAAAAAAAAATTCCTTAATTATATTACAGATTTATGATTCAGCTTTCCAGAAGGGTTAGTTTTTGCACACATCAATTAAGTTTGAAAAATGTCATGAAGCATAGGTAAATTGCAATATAAAAATGGTTCCCTGTATTGCCGCTCTTCGTCTTTTATCAGAGTCTGTAAAGACTGAAAAAAGCATGTATCTAATCAAAAACAGGAATTCATTAGTGAAAATAGTAAAAAAAGAGAACCTTGCATTCTGATATTGATGCAAAATAACTGAAATATGCATTTATAAGAATTTAATTATACCACCGTGGAAGCAGCATTAGGTACAAACTATTTTTCTCACGTTTCTGTAAAAAAAAAAAAAAAAAAAATATCTTTACAAATTTGGACCTGCACAGAAGAGGGTATCATCACGAGTGGAACAATAGAAGATTCTCTGTATAAATGCCATAGTGTTATGGTAGTATGTAAACGCAAGTCGAATTAATCTGACTTGGCGCAAAATAACTAGTATTTCAATTTCTATTTATCTGAACACCTAAGATGGTTTTGGATACTGGTATTTATACACAATATGACGGTACTGCATGCCGGCAGCGCGTAGATCTCTTCTAAGTCTTACACTAGTAGACCATCCAAACGGATACCACCATATATGCTAACTCTTACTGATTACTCAGATATAGTATCCACTGATGTCTGTAAACACGTGAAAGTGGAATGAAACATCATTATTGTACTTTAGCAAAGCCCATTATACATACAGCGCGGCCGTCGCGTAAGGTCACCTTCACTTTGACAATCAAACTCCCTTTTTAAAACATATTTGGACACCAAAAAAATATTTCATATTTTATATTCTTGGTCGGACAGCTTGCCTTGTCAGGAATAATGATTAGCAAACATTAAAACCAGACAGTTTCATAATTCGAAAACATATATTTGATAGGTAATAAATATGATTATTGGATAGTTATGAAGAATTTGTCTGGTAATATCATGCTGGCGACCCATCTCCCATGGTACCGGTCCATAACATGAGGCCCTATGCTGAAATGTCTTACATTCCGTCGTGTGAAAACACCCATAAAAGACTCACAGAAAGGCAATATTCAACGGTGCTATGAATATTCGAATAGTGATCAAAGACATTTTAGCAGTACTGACTTGCAGTTCTTCCTTTTGGAGTAAAACCTCTTAACTCTCATTAACAGAGATCTGCTTTGTCTATAGGGGTCGAAGTGTATGTGTTAAAGCACTGTTAGTTCCGTAATGAATTGACATTTAATTGAGCCGCTTAACCAGGAAAAATTCGATAACTGACATAATTTTCAAATTCTTCCAGTAATAAACCATTTTGACACACATAAGTATATGCATTTGAACATATTAATTAGCTAACGAACAAAAGTTCAGTTCATAATTATTTCCACACACAGAAATCAGCTGGTATGAATGTCGTTACGCGTACGCTGTGTGTTGATCTATCAGAATAGTGTAGGACGAGAAATAGACGAAATGATAAATCCATTCTGCGACGTTTGACACGACGGAAGCGGACGTGATCGTGGAATTATCAAAGATACTAACCCATACATACCCTTCTTATTCAGACTTCTTTTTAAACATTTTCATTTTTAATGTCTGCTTCTTTTCCACGTATTTATTTAGAATTAAAGCCCTATTCTCACACAAGTCATTCGAAAGAAACGAGGTTTTAATATTTCACTTTTTCTTTGGCGTTGCTAATTATTGTCGCAATTGGTCCAATACTTGTTAATTCTGTTTAACGATATATCGTCAAAGCTTTCTTTCTTTCTTTTTTTTTTTTGGCTTAGGCCAGATGTCCAAACTTCGGTCCCAATTAACCAAATCAATCTATCATGTACCAGTTCGGACGTAATTAGTAAAGAGTCCTTCACTCAAAGGCAGGTATTTGGGCCACGGGTTATGTTTGTGCTACCTCCTTTTGAGACAGATATGCAGCTTGATTAGAATTTCCCAAGGATTTAAGCCACGAAAAAAAAAGGTCTTCTTTAATACAATCTCTGTAATATATCTAAGGTTTTTAACCATTTATCAACGATCTTTATTTGATTTGAATCTATAGATATGTAGAGAGAAAACAATTGAAAGTTTTACAGTCATTGTGTTATTATGGGAAACAAGAAACATAGAAGAGCATTCACGCCATGAAAAAAATTAAAAGAATTCGCTATCAGAGAGGTATTCATTCACGCTCATTGGGTTTCTGCTTGTGCTTTTTCACCATAATCGCCTATTCAGTTTGATATACATTGTGTCCACCTTCGTAGTGTGAATCGCTCATCCTAATGACAGGCACTTTAGCAAAAACAATAAGCTTTCTCACTTTTTTAAACCTTTCACTTTACCTTAAAAGCATACCTGTGAATTGTTAGCCGAGAAAATGCCTTCTCGTGTATGCAATATCTCGATTAACGGAACGCTCAGATTCACTTTAATTCTATTTCATGATCCTATCGCCAGTGGAATGCAGACGAAAAAGATTTAAGGGCCTAAATTTGGGTAGAAATATACAAAATAAATTCCAATCACCTGTTTTCTGATAAGAGTTACTGACGTAATTTTTAAAAGAATTGCTAATGTTACAAGAATTACGGAATCAATATATATAACTCAGAGCTGTTGACGCGAGGGGCACACATGAACAGCAGACATAATCTGTAAATTGTTTTAGTTACTATGATAATTGTAAGATAGAACGTCATTAAAAAAAATCCCAAATCGAACTTTATACAAATTCTGTACATCAAACTGTAGCCTAAAAATTTCCACACCATTCTTTCTCATTTCTTGTGATCAATATTGATGAATTACGGAATTCAAGACAAGAAGATATATCCAAGGGTTGGTGCCCTTTGACTTCATACCTGAGTATCTATAGTCAATATGGCTCCAGAATCTGTTGGACTTCAGAAGGAGATCTTTTTTTTCTCTAGTTTGGTTTTGGGTGTATTTTGTGTGGTTGTTTGTTTGGGTTTTTTTTCATTTTGTTTGTGGATTTTTTGTTATTTGTTTTTTTTTTTGGGGGGGGGGGGGTTCCGCTCGTTTTTTTAAAATCTTATTTGAAGGGACAGCAATGCTGCTGCAAATTACTCTTTGATTTTTCCTCAGCCTATTTGTATTCTGTTGCATCAGGTTGTACGAACATTCCTATTATTTCATGCAAACATTGATAAGATATAATGCGACAGTTTTTTGGAAAGTCAGATATAATATAGTAAATTAAACGAAAAGTGGTGTTAGGTGCTAACATAAATGTATTCGTGGCAACAGTTTAAAAAAAATTAGAATTAGATTGTTTTGATAATAATTTGGAATTTGTGCATGCCCTTTCGTTTTCTACAAGTTTATCTGTCAAATTAATAAAATTACTAGCATCAATGAATTTCAGGCAGAAATTTGGATTTCTTACGAATGTACATGTACATTACATGTATGTAAATATATAAATATATTTTATATGTAAATGTATTTATGCATATTTTACGAACATTCTTATAGATATCATTTTCAGCACGGACACATTTGTTTCTCACCAATCTTTCACATTTTGCAATGTGTAAAATTAGTGAATCATTCGTCATTGTTTGCGCAGTATGACAGAAATTCGAGTTCGCTGTGACTGCGCATTATTGTTGTATTAGTCCTACACAACCACCATACCAAATGATACAACTCTGCTGTGTAAATACATTGAAAAGGGCTAATAAAGGTCTGGATTTGGTAGTCCTGTCTTGTGCCTGAGAAATTTTCTGTTGGTTTCTTATTGTTTTATTCTCTTCAGTTTTGAAAATGTGATCCTTTCATAATTCGTGCACATGTTTGATACCGTGATCGACCCCCAAAGCCTATTATTCTATATATTTGGAAGTACGGTAAAGAGGTCTGGTGACCCGACTCACAACGCAACACGTGTAAAGGTGTAGACTCGTTTTCATATTGATGAGTAGGGTAGTTGAAGAAAACAATGTTGCGCTTTCTGACTTCCGGTTACGACAAAGAGGCGGTTGTGCTCTATCTGTAGTACCAGCTTCGTTTGTACTATCGATATCGTAGTATTACATTAGTACTATTGATATCGTAGTATTACATTAGTACTATTGATATCGTAGTATTACATTAGTACTATTGATATCGTAGTAATACATTAGTACTATTGATATCGTAGTATTACATTAGTACTATTGATATCGTAGTATTACATTAGTACTATTGATATCGTAGTATTATATTAGTACTATTGATATCGTAGTATTACATTAGTACTATTGATATCGTAGTATTACATTAGTACTATTGATATCGTAGTATTATATTAGTACTATTGATATCGTAGTATTACATTAGTACTATCGATATCGTAGTATTACATTAGTACTATTGATATCGTAGTATTATATTAGTACTATTGATATCGTAGTATTACATTAGTACTATCGATATCGTAGTATTACATTAGTACTATTGATATCGTAGTATTACATTAGTACTATTGATATCGTAGTATTACATTAGTACTATTGATATCGTAGTATTACATTAGTACTATTGATATCGTAGTATTACATTAGTACTATTTATATCGTAGTATTACAAGCATTTGAAGTCCCCAGTGTCAGTTGTCTTTTATTTGATTATAATTGTTGATATGTATATCTAAAGGTTTGCAAACCAGGGATTGTACTACGCGTTCAGAAATGAGCTTGACGTCAATCCCAGTCTCTCTCAACATCTTAATTTGAAAGCACTGGAGTTATGTGTTTTATGTAATGAAACAAAAATTGCAGATGAATATCATTTTGTATTAGAGTGTAGTGCTTTATCCAGTATAAGAAAAGAATACCTACATAGAAAATATTGTACGAGACCAAATGTAATGAAATTTTATGAAATCATGTCAACGAATAATGTTAAAAGCCTGAAAAACCTGTGCACGTTTATTTTAAAGATATACGAATTAGTATGTTCGCCTAACACTTAACTTCAAATTTTTGTACATATTTATGTATATATTCCACTTTGTTTATTTGCATACCTATATGCATCCTCTGACGTTACTTGTATTGATACATGAAATTTTTCATTGTACCCCATGTACCATTTCCATTGTGGTTTGAGCGAATAAAATGAAATAAAATGAATGGAGTCTGTTATTTGGGTTATTTTGTGTTTTGTACCAATGCATTTTTCTTTCATTTTTGCAGTGGTTTATTCGTTTATTTATTTTCAACCTCTTGGTGTTTGTCTTCAGTTATTGTATTGTTGCACTGTGCAATGCAGTCTTCCGGGATCGTATGATGGCCGATGTTCTTTCCTTCCATCCGGCCCCCTCCTCGGAATTTGCTGCTCCCGTTTAAAAAGTTAAGTTTGAACAAGTATTGAAGCAAGTTATTATGCTTCAATATCAAAGAAAACATTGAGACTTTTGTATATTTCATACAATTTATTTATAACAAATGGTAACAACCTCAAAAGGCTGTATAAAGCACCTTGGATCTGACATATCTTAAATTGGACGTTAAATAAATTATCAATAACTTAAAAAATAAATAAATGATATTTTACAAATGCTTAACATGGAGACGAATGGGAAAAACATGAAATATAATCATGTTCTAAAATGTGGCATGGCGAAAATAATTTACAACATGTCTTCTAGTGACATTTCACAATTGTCAATTCATGATATACAAAAATAAAAGTTTTGTTGATGCAAAGTATTCGAATGTGTTCACAATGACATCACAAAAGGTATCAATTTGTCCAAATTGGCAAAACTGTTAACATATCTATCATCACAAGAACTACAAACGATTTAGGGACAAAAACTGCTTTGAGTTCTAATATAATCTTGAGACAACAACAGGAGATTCAAGTTTCTTCTTCGAACTCGTTAAGATTGTGGAGATTCAAAAAATAAATTCAACTACAACCATGGCCTTTTGCCATAATCTTCTCAAACTGTATTTGCACGTGTACCCGTAAAACGTAGAAAATTGGGATTATGCTTAAATGCTAGTCATATCTATCGCATCCAAACAAAACATGAGGAGATGAAATTTTCTCGAAATGTATGATAAAATGTTCTTCTGACTCGCAAACACACATATCAGATACTCACAAAACTATTGGGACCTGTTTATGCAAAATATGTGATAATTTTGTAAGTTCTACTGGCGTAAAAAAAAAAAACCACATCACAACCTTGGTACAAGCATTCATTCATAACCTCTCATTCATTCTCTCACTCACCTGATTTCAAGCAGAAAAACATTCATCCCTCAATCTTACACTCATTGGTCAATAAATAATTTAAACACAACCACTGAACGTGATAAAAATTGTCCATTAAACATATATTAATTTTTTGTGTCCTTGTCGTAATCTGTAGCGAATTTGAACATCATTGGTGGGGGGTAGAATTTCGTGTCCGTGATAATTCACATCACACTCGGTTTTCTCTCCTTCACACAGCTCAAAGTCAAATGCATTCACCAAGGATAACATAAACCACTTGGCTTGGCACATGGCGTACTTCTTTCCTGGACACAAGGAACCGAAAGCCAAGATGGGGTTCTTCACTTCTCTTCCATTCTTGTAAAAAGTGGCATCGACGAACCTGTCATATTTGTATTCCTGTAACAGACAAAAGGGAAAGATTTATTAGTTATGCATTACTCATGCTGGTGAACAGACGGTGTCTCATTTGCATGTATCAGAATTTTTGTAAGTGTAATTTAATGACAGGAAAGTTAATATTACACTTACATCAGGGTTTTCGAAAATTTCTGGGTCCTTGTGAATGGCTGGTGGGTACATGGCGACTTTATCCCCTTTTCTTAGGTGGTATGTGCGGCCATCCTCTGTTTGGAATTCGGTGTCCTCAGCAACACCTCGCACCATGAACACTCCACCAGATATTCTAAGTGTTTCCTTTGTTATACTGTCTGTAATGTACAAATCAAAATATCATAAGTACGGCGGTCTTAAGACATATACACAATATTTCTCAAGAGTTCCAATCAAGCTAGATAAATAATCTAAATAGCATACTACTTACCAAGAACTGGGAGGCGGTCGACGTCCTCCAGACTGAGCTCAATTTCACCGTCTTCGTTGACATTGTCTTCTCGTCTTTCGATGATTTCCTGGACCTCAGTTCTGAGTGCTTCCAGAGCCTCGGGATGCTCCATCAGTTGATAGAGAGCCCAGAAAGCCATTCTGAAGGTATTATAATTGACGTGGAGGTATACGAGATTGTGGCCAATGATGTCCTGCTCCGTCTGACCGTTGTCCAACATGAAATTCATGGAAAATCGAATGTATTCAGACAGGTCTTTTCTCTTAAGAAAATCTTGGGAGTTTGGTTGATCGCACAGGAACTTAAGAGATTTCAAGGCTTCTGGGAACATGTTAACAGGCATCCCGAGCCAGAGGTAGTTGAAGTATTTGTGGAAAGTGTCGAAGTGTTTGAAGACGGTGTTGGGTTGAAATGAAGTTTCATTGTCCATTTTGCCAAAAATTGTGAAAAATAAAGCAGAGAATAAGGTTTTGGCATTGAAAGATCTAAGTCCATCTGTATGCCAATCACTTTTTACAGCATCCATATCAGTTCTTTCGTTGACATCAACATACGCGTCGTTGAGGTATTTGGCGTATTGGTGCATTCCCTTGTTTAGGTAAGGTCCCTTTACAGTTTTTCCGGCCTCTTTGATCATTTTACGGGCGTCTGTAAGAGCGAAGCTGAAGACATTATGATTCACCTGTCGCTGAATTGCATCGAAATCAAAATTTTTCTCCTTCACCATCCTTTCGTAGGAATGAGGATCCATTAGGATTGTTAAATGCTGGTGGAAAAGTCGAATTGTGAAAATATCTCCTAATTTTTTCTGTGTATCGTGGAGAAATTTTACAGCATTTTTATGGAACTGGTCTCCGTTCCCCCATATGAAGTGGCCTTTCGGAATGGGAGGTTCATTTTCTTTCCTGTAAATACAGCAAAAGTCAGAAATTAGCCATAAGTGTTTCCTTTTTTGCATAGTTAATACAGAAAAAATTATGCAAAGAGTTGTTAAGACATGACTTTTGTTTGCCGCTGATTAAAATACACTATGCCAACTATCTGTTGTGGGCTTGATTTATATTTAATAAGAAGCGAAAACTGGTCTTTGTTGAAATGACAGCCTTTTGAAATCATAAATCTTTGATTAATTATAACGGACTTGGCCAATGACAAAAGTATGAATAACCAGGATGAAGCCTGGTTTAGCCGTGATATCACTGAGAAAAGGTGAGGAAAATATAAAATTAGCTTACCGTGTTCGAAACAAAAACTTGAAGTAGGCTGCTACAATCAGCACCACTATTGCTCCAATGTAGACGGTAACCGGAATCATGTTGGCTTTCTTGGGGTAATATAAAAGTCACTTGTAAGGTATATCCGTGTAATAATTAAAACTTAGTCTTTGTATTGGCGATGAAGCAGTTACAACTTGCGGAATTCACAACCGTTTGACAACCAAATATTCTTTAAATTCCTGGAAAACAAAAGAAAATGGATGAGTAAAATGTATTTTTTCATCACATGGTTACAAAGTCTTTAGGCAATGGAATGATGACTGGTTAATTAATCTTACAAATATAATCGTTTAAACTATGCGAAAACCGTACAATGAGATTATCTCGATATTTAAATGCACTTATACATTGTAGCTTAGACATGTGGACTTTCATATTCCCTAATAATAGACGCGAATAGCATTTTCAAATTATTACTCATGGTGCCAAATATATAGGAAAAAGCCTTTTAGAAATTCCCCATATGTCAGACAACTCTCCAAACGACAAGCCCGGAAATGCTGATATCGAACCACTCGATACACGAGGCATTGTTTACATTTTAGTGACCGCCTCTCACATAACGGAAGGAAAAAGACTGACTGAATAAAAAAAATATCAGCTAATGCACAACCGGCAATACATATCGAGGGGAAACTAAAGTAAAAAAAAAACAAACAAAAAAACAAAAAAATCATAGTTCCGCAAGAAATGAAAGTAACTCGAAATTTACACGTGTTGTCAAGAAGTACAAGAAGCCGGTTAGGTGAAATTAACAAGATCCCACCGATAGAACTGAATTCAATTAAGTCCACGTAAAGAAATAGACACAAAGTATTAATCTAAGTCCACATGTTCTAAGAATCTGCAAGTTTTGTGTATCAGTGAGGTGAAACTTACTGTCTCAAATGCAGAGTATGATAATTCACTAACGTGTGTGTCAATTTATATTTTTTCAGGAGAGGCGGGGCTTATTTTCATTCATACAAACGCGGTAGTGGGCGTGTCATGCTCTCTTACGATACTACGGCTTCCATTCGTGCAATTTATTTGGGAACTTTAACTGTACTGAATTCGCCTAACGAATAGCGTGTTATTACTGCAGGAATGTTTAGCCGCTATACTGTGTAATGAACAGGGATAAGTATTATTGTTGTGTATTTTTCTGAAGTTTTTATCACTTTTTCGATAATATTTGAACGGAAAGTATTCGATAGTCTATTGATATATATTTGCATTTCTTTAATTACAAAAGAAAAAAATATATAAATATAAATATATTGTCTTCGTCTTTTTTTTATGAAAATAAAAAGAATTCCACTGCAGAGATTGATTTCTAAAATCAATAAGCACACGATAGATGTTTATGTGAATATTGTTTTAGTGTGTTATGTATAATTGATATCAAATGAGTTGAAGGTTATTAATTTCACCGAAGGAAAAAAGTGTCCGAAAATACCTGATAGCAATAGTAAGGTCCATTTAGTCCCTGATTTCTGATTATGAGCGTTGAAGTGAAACTTTAAATTTTTATAGTAAATTAATGTACAATGAAATGAAAACTTTTTATATTTACATCAGGATTAAAAATAAATGAAGAATAATCAAAAAGTTTTGACGTGATTAATTGATGTAAAACCTCGTGGAAATAGTCGAAGGCAACTTCATTCGTTGTTACAGTATATGGGAATTACATTTCCGGAAAGTGTCTCTTCCAGATTTCATAATAGAGATCAAGTAGGCGATGCAGTGAAATTTGAACTTTTATTTTTAAAATCTTCAATCACATCCGCACCATTAATAATATTGCTGGAAAAATCAGATTTGGGTATTCCGAAATCGATTTACACGTTGTGCCAAGATCCGCTCACGTTCTCTGGGCAGTCTCGCTGTATATTTCATGTACTTTATCAGAGTGAGGTATCATTTTCACTTTCTTCACAGAATTTTTCCCTCCCGCAGAGGTTCTCAGTGTGAACTGTTCGATCTAGACGCCCTCCAGGGGCGAAAAACGGGAATAACCTTATTGAGGTCAAGCATATGGAGAGTGTGTACTCGACATTTATCTTACTTGAGGAATTACACCTACTGTAATTGTTATCATGTAATTGTGTCAAAAGTTTCAATTTAGACGTTAATACGGTATCAGGTGGGTCATTACAATTTCAACCTGCATGTACTTTCACTTCTAGCAGTGGCAATCATTTCAATTTCAACAAAATTTTCAGTTTTTGCCGTCATCGTAAATCGATTCCTCAACAAAATACTGGAAAAAAAAGTTTCACCTTTGTACTGCAACACAACAGGCATTATACTCTACAAATTACAAATACGATATTGAAAGATAAATTTAATAGATCTAAAGCTCACGACTCGCACAGAAATTCAACCATAGCCTGTATATAACACTTTGATTTAATCGACCAATACAATTTCCTTATTTTTATTTCCGTCCACATTATATTTATTCCCAACACTTGTGCTTCGCCATATGCACCAATTAGATTACACTTGTATATGCGGGGGTTCCTATTTCAAGACGTTTGATGGTTTCCTTTTCTTTTAATCTGTACCCCCACTGATTCAGGGGAAAACAACAGCCAACATGTGCGAGTATTACTAATCCGCCCCCCTCACCGTTGCGTAAGCATTGTCCTTCCCTTATCATTGACCCCCAGCAAACCAATAGTTATACAAAGCTTACTATATATTTTTCTCACTATGAGTAAGTCCGAGGGTTACCTATATGAAAGGCTATCACCTTGATCTTTGATTTTGTATAAAGTTTTTTTTTAAAAGGGTTTTTTAGTCATCGACCAGACGCACGAAGCACTGAATAACTCAATGTTTCTGATGTCCTAAAAAGTCATGGCGTAGAGAGTTGCTCTTTGAAAAATTTCAACCCAATGTGACGAAAATTGGGGGCATTATGTTTCCTGCGTTGCCGTCCTATCTGCTGTGGTCGCTAAATAACCTCAGAAAATACTCTGCTTTTGTTTTGCGATGTACCTTAAGAGTGTACAGAACTTCAAAAGTTTAAAAAACTAGAATTTATTACAAATAATGTCAGTTCAAACATGTGTACCCAATCTTTTTTCTCGGCAATATTTGTTACAGATCTACAATTTTCATGGGTTATTTCCTAAAAATAAATTTGCAAAATCATATTTGTTGAAATCCTTACACAGTATTTTAAAGTTTAAGAAAAGGGTAAATTTATACGAACTTTTTATTTCATTCATGTCAATACTGATGTGGTATATCCTTAATATAGATTCAATGTTCATATGTCGTTATTTTTTTTTTATTTTTGGTCAACCTTTCTAGGCCCTCCGTCACCAATCAAAATTGTGCAAGATGCAGCCCTCTTTGTTCGACGTTTCTAGGAGCGGATATGCCCAAAACTACTTTATATATATTTTTAAAATGTCAAAGTAGCATTTTGAATACTTGTAGAATAAATTTTACTTCAAACAATTAATTAACTATCAATTAAGCAGACTTATGAGCCTGTCAAATTTCCATTAGTGGAACAAATTCCGACTAAAATTAGCCAAAGATATATCAACGGCTAATTGGAGGGTGTCCAATTAAGGGGAAGGTGTTTTGACTCATGATTATGGTTGGATCGCATACAAGCTACCACTCACGCTCCGCAAGGCCAACTAAATGCACAAGAGGAGAGGAAATGCTTTCATTAAATGTAAGTTAAAACGATTAGCTGGCAAACAAACTACGGAATATGCCGATCTCTGACGAAGTCAGATAAATGTATACGTGACGATTGTCGTCCGGAAATTGACGAATCGACATGTACGAGGCGGAAAGTGACGAATCGACATGTACGAGGGCCTCTCGGAAGTAGATCACAACCTGCATCATCAGTTTGATTGTTCACGTAGAAGTGAGAAGATACTGATGTGAACAAAGGGGGACCACCGCTACTTTTAATAAATTTAATTAATGTATTTAATTTCGAAATTCTGTACCAGTTATTCGAAAAATTTGCACTTCAAACGATTTAACGTCAGCGCAACCATTGAAGCTAACTAGCTTCTAACGTTAAAAATGCCAACCAGTTAAAAACGTGCAAAACTCGCATCTTCGGCATAATTAGTTGTAATTCATTTTCATTTTTTCAGTCTAAGTTAAAATTAGCTGTAATTTGGGCGTTAAAATTTTCTTCAATAAAGCATATTCTGGAATTTCTTTTCTAGTGAATTATGAGAAATGTTGCAGTTCCGACGCACTAATCCTTTGCGTAAGAATTTTCACGTATACTTTGCAAATACCAGTACATACACGTTGCAGTAATATTCCACTGAAAAGTTAATGTAATTTCAAAGACATTGTACTTCACGAAAACCCATCTAATTTGTAAAAATATACAAATTTGAACGGGAACATGATCTTTCCATAAAGCATGTAAATATGTCTTTACAAGAAGGTTTTGCTAACTGGTGAATGCTCAGAAGAAGGTTTTGCTAACTGGTGAATGCTCAGAAGAAGGTTTTGCTAACTGGTGAATGCTCAGAAGAAGGTTTTGCTAACTGGTGAATGCTCAGAAGAAGGTTTTGCTAACTGGTGAATGCTCAGAAGAAGGTTTTGCTAACTGGTGAATGCTCAGCAGAAGCATATCTAGGGCATGGATATTAATGGACAAATATTTTTTCGACAAATCAATTATGGTACCTATCATCAACAAAATAATTAGTTATGGTTGACTTTGTTCTTTAAGCAAAAAGAGGTTTGTTTATTTATTTATTGGGTCCTTCGGATGAGACCGCAAAAACAGAGGCCCCGTGTCACAGCAGGTATGGCACGATAAAGGTCTCTCCCTGCTCAAAGGCCGTAAGCGCCGAATATATGCCTAAATTTTGCAGTCTTTCACCGGCAATATTATTGAAAAATTTCTCGAGAGACGTTAAACAATATACAATCATATCAATTTCTATGATGATTTTACCTGGTATTTTATCTCAAATATTAATTTTTTGGTAATCTTGAGGAAATAAAGATGAAGTGAATGAATGATTCATACACCAGACATCTTGTACTTTGATCTCCTTATCTTTAAATCTCTTTGGTATTAGATGTAGTGTGATTAACTATGTTTTGGACGTAGAATTCACGAACGCCTTCATATCGTCATGAATACAAAACACTTTGATAGTTCAATGCTAAATTTCTAACAGGACTGAAGAGCTAATCAAGAACGAAAACGTCAATTTGAGAGCATAGTTTCAGTTCAAATACAATCAAAATTAATAGAGGAGTCGTTCTGATGACGAACGAGAACACCAGAATCGCTGGAGAGAAAAAATAAGGACCCTTGCAATTTCCAACATGCCGCCATCTGCAATTATCACCCTTGGTGAACATTCATGTGACCTGCATGTTAACAATTGCTCTGACGTCATACCACCAGATAGAGTTTATCAAGCAATTGACTTCTCGGAAATGCCAGGATGTGTAACAAGTCTGCATCGCCGAAAGGTTTTGGTCACCTCGGAAAGGAACGGAAAAGCTTAAGTATTTGATCGACACTGAGGCATTCGTCGATCTTTATTAATTGATTTAAGCACAATATCGGTCAGTGAATCCGACCAACCTCATATTAACCTGGTCAAATTTGACCCATATCTAGAGGCTTCCATATGTCCTACTTGTTGTCTACAAACGCAATATTTTGCGTTCAATTGATTAAAAAACTGACACGATGGCAACGCCTTCATTGTACATAAAATGCAGTATTGTGTTTGAAAATTAGTGTACTTTCAACTCAAAGAAATCGAACATTTTGTTAAAGATATAGGGGAAAAAACCTAAATTAAAGCTTATTTGATCCATATATTCCATTTCATTAGATCTGTGTTTAAGATTGCCTGTGAAACAGAACACAATAGCACAAATAACCACATTATTGAAACCTTTATATTATTACAAGTATTTGGCATATGAAATAAATTCTAAGTGAACATCCAGTCACATAAATCATCATATAGAATATCTCTAGAATATTTTCATCAATTGGACCGCAACCCTTTTTTGAAATGAAATGACAGTCATTTTCTTCTGATTCATTCGTAAATTGTGTTTCAGTGGTCTGTGGCCGTCTAAAACAATGTTTTTGTGAAACTAAGAAACCATTATTATCATCTGCATATAGTGGTATGTCAGCGTGAAGCTTAGTCTCAGTTGATGTATGCAAAGTAAATTAATTATGTAAATCGTTTATCAAATTGACGACTTTTGTAAATGACTACAATAACACATGTCGATTTTTACCACGATATTCAAGGAATAAACAGGGGAGACACCATAAATCACTCGCTGCGTTGACCCCGACTCCAAATTAACAATTTGTCTGTGTTATTTACTTTTTACGCCTTGTTTGTTTTTTCTGTTAAGATATTCCCGTTTTTGTTTCTCAACCTTTTTTGTTCACTTGATACGAAGAAAACAGTGTCATTCTCCGATAAGTGGATAAGGACTTGCGTGAGGCAGCGTGTGACGCTTATGAATACAGGGGTTGTAAACAGTCGCTTTATTCATTGATTCGCTTTTCCGACCGATGACGGAGATTACCGATCATATCCGTAAACAGCCGAAAACATCGTATGACGTTTGTTATTGTAACTCGATGTGTAATGACGGTTGCATTATGTTGACTGTTTAGAGTTGGTAGAAGGTTCATCTTTTCTTTAAATCACTCGAGTGATAAATTAAACAGAAAACTATGCACTACTGTCTCCAGTTTGTAAACGTAAATGTATTCCTATGCTTCATTACGCGTCGTGGCCTTGAGCGACAGAAGTGGGTCTTTAATATTGAAACGCTTTGTACAATAGTTTCATTGACAAAACGTGGATAAACACACAATTGATGTAACGAGTAGAATGTAATTGTAAAAATTCAAGTCCCAGACGGCTGCAGTCTCTTTGTATTTCCTTTAAAAAGCATTGTGCACCTTTTACAATGCTCTTCAACAAAAATGAAAAAAAAAAAAAACCAAAACGATTTCACAATAAGCTTTTGTGAAATGGTCAAATTGGAGATGTGTGGTACACGTGGGCTATACAATATCTATCCTACACGTATCATCATTTTGAATTTTGACTAGTACGCGAAAAACGGAAGCTAATGTCAAATATTGAATTCATAATAAATGAAGATTTCATCAGTGAAAGCCTTTTTCATGAAGTGGGTGTAAATTGATTAAAAAGAATATATTGAAATAACTGATATTTTCAATACATTTTTCGTTGACTGTTTGGTTTTCTAACCCCAGGGATGGTACTCTATCATCGAAAAAATGTGTATATCAAACAAACAAATTTGGTGTACACTACTGCGGTACGCACGCTGTAGGACCCCCGCCAGTTAGTTATGAAAACTAATTTTTCTCATTATACATTTCCTACAAAGTGACGTCGAATAGCGTCAGTAAGAAATCTGCAGACTGAAAGAGGGGGACTGCCCTTGCAGAATACGTCATTGGTTTCGTTGAAAATCACGATCTATCCTGCAAACTGTCTCCTCCACAATGGAGCAACACATTCTTTTCACTTTGGTGATGTAATCAGCAAAACGTTTTTTGTAACGAAAATTTGAATGCAACTCGTTTATTTTTGCTCATAAAACAATTAATGAGTAAACTGACAAAAAATAGTCCAACCGGAGAGACCTCCTGGAAACAAAACAAATGAAGGATTTTCTGCTGCCGACACACAACTTCCCACCCTTTAGATGCAATTGATACGATTTGAAGGTTTATGAATGAACCTAACTAATTTTCGAATGTTACGCTGCACTCAGGGTCCTTTCGCCGAGGATTCTTCCACTGCAGTGCACTGGAAGTGTAGGTGGTGGGAACCCTTATAAAAAGAACTTTTGTTTTTACTTAAAGACCCGTTTTTATTAGAAATAAAATAATATCAATGTTTTGCGATGAATATCAGGTCGTGATTTACGATACTATCAGTTAAAAGTTTGTATTTACCGATACAAACCTTCCCCCCGAGACATCTATGACGCGAATCTCAAGATCGATAAAAACTAAAGAAACTGTGACTTCTAGGATGTTCACAATCACAAATGCAATAAACATGATGAAATGGAGAAAATTGTCCTTTTAAAAACATCGATATCAGTATGACATATTTTCACCTGTGTGTATACTGTTTGAGCAGAAATATTCTAGACAATAAATATGCATTTTTTAAATGTTAGATAGTTGAAGAATCCAAATGTGCACACTCAAAAGGACAATATTTACTGTCTGGTATGAGAGTCGAACTTTTTTTTAAAAATCTGCAAACATGGCATATTCTAGTAAATCTTTGTAACTCCGTCTGGAGCGGAAGACTGTGCATTTTTTGCAGACAATTCAAACAAAATACATCAATCATTTTTCAGGTGATAAAACCTTATTCAAACATTGCGCTAATCTTTTAAAGATCTTTCAAGCTATTGCGGAAATAATACCGCGCCCTCTGAGACCACGTGACACCATGTGACATAATTTGGCGGGACGGGGAAGTTCTGGATTTTTTTCTTCTACGTTTACAAATTATGACTAAAGTACGGACTTTGCGTCACAGCCACGGGACGAGCACTGCAAGAAGTCCAGCCTGAATTTGAGAAGCAATCCAATTCACTTTAATAGTCACCGCATAGGATGAGATAAACACCTCAAATATGCTAATTGTTCTCCAAGGTGCTAATTCTATCCAGGATTTAATCAATGCGATTGCTTAATTCCTAGGAACCCGAGGAATTTGAAGGACCTGACAAACTTTAGAATACTTCAAATTTTACGTAGTGGAAGTTTAATATTTTATATAATAATTACCGACAGATTACAACCGCCGCTTGCTTACGTCAAGCATACGATTTCCCGTTGATCGTTGGCGTAACTAGCCCGAGTTTGCATTGATTTATAGGTGATTGTTTCGCCGCGGTAGCCCCCGACACGAGGGTACGCTCTCCACACACAACTTCCAGCGATTCACTTTCTTGTCGTCTCTGGCATATTAAAACCAATCAAAGAATTTATCGTTTTCATAGTTTACCTCCCGTCGGGGGTCGTGAAATTTTCTATACCGTAATACCGTGTTTGACGTGCAGTTGCATCCTTCTTCCATGTATGCTAGTCGATATCGGTGAAAAAATAAATACTTGTAAACGGATATTAGTCAATCCCACGTAGCTCCTCCAGAAGATGGACTTAATTGCACACGTAGTTAATTTCGAGGGATAATTGTTCCGACCGTGCAAGGTACACCGGATATTTAGGCGATTTAGATGCTTTTTCAAGCCACCTTTGAACATATCCCCTATACCGCTAGGGATCCCCCTTGTAGAGTCATCGTGCAAGGTTTGTCAGAAATGCATTGGGTATTTTTAAACTTCCCATTTGCAAATTAAGAAAAAATTGTGATTTATCTATGCGCCTCTGCATTTCTGAATCCAATATAGTGAAAAATGTCAACCGCATGTTGCATTGGGAGAGCAAATACCGAGAACTACATGACGAAAATGGAAATTTGCCTACCCCGGACCGTTATATTAACATTTGGTCCACTTTAAGATATTTTTTAATGCGATATCAACAACTTAGAATAAGCTGAGGAAAATTACTCCACATACCTTGATAGATTCCGCAAATACAATGATGTCCGTACACACAAAGAATGACTCTTGTGATTTGGAAGAAAAGCAGCATCATGAATCGCTCGTGATTTATTGCAAGAAAACATTGACACATTACAAATAAACAAACAAGCCTAGATATAAGTAAAGGTAAGTTATAACAGATTGCGGCTCTGGTGGGATGCCACGCGGGAGTCACTCCTCCAGTATTCAGGTCACAGTGAGGGGGGACCTGTGACGATGTCTCCTGGATGTTGTACAAGCTCGGCATGTATACAAGATAACTACAAGATGGTGCTCACCCAATCAAATCTTGGTGCTCACACATTTCGTATTCAAGGTTACCTATATCAGGAAATCAGCTATTACGATTACACAGAATCTTAGGAATTGGCTCATGTTAAGATGATATGCCAGGATGAAGGGCTTATTATAGTAAAATAGAATATTTCTGCTATTTTCCCCAGTAAATATACAAGTAATATGTACTAATTTTCAAACAATAACTAACCAGACATTTCAATTATTGCGTGTAATTTTACACTTTTATTTTCAATATGTTATAATTTATTACTTATTCAACAAAAGGCGGACGTGACATGTAATATATTTGAGAACGAGAGTGGCTATTGGTCTCTTTACTTCCTCGATTGCAAGAAATCGAAAGATAAAATATATTCTACTCTCAATGCAGATAAGAAGCTTGTATTGCAACAACAGTACATGTACTATAATTATTTTTAAAACAGGTGAGATTTTTTACTAATATCATCAATGTTACATTGACTCTGAGTTTCGTTACGAAAAAGAAGCGAGAAAAGTTAAAACCACCCGACTCACCATTGTGTTTCTATTCTTGCATTTTTCTCTCTTTGGTAAAGGAAATAAGAAATTAAGACGTATAGGACACGTGAGATTTGCATATTTTCGGGTTTGATTAAGACATCACTTCAACAGTCCCCCTTTTTATTATGTAAATATGAACTTGTGGGATTTAAACCGAATGATGATATAAAACATCTTTTGTGATATTTTTAAATGCATTTATCTATTGTGCTAGTAGTTACCGTGAAGAGCCGAAATATACGATTCATTTCCGTTTAAATGTTCATGTAAACAAGCCAACAGGACAAGAATCATTTTCAAAAGAAGCGAATTAGCATATATGACCAGAAATCTGATAAATCGGAAGCTTGTAGGTTGAATTTTGTTTGTTAGTCTTTTAGAAATAATTAAAAAGAAACTCTCTTTTGTGGGCCGACCTTCTGTGTAATCGTAATGATGTCGATTTCTTTACACCAGTGATTAAGACTTCATCTGATATGACCGAGTTAATTCATCTTGAGGTATTAATGACGTTTTTCCTTGGTTGGAGAACAAAATCTTCAAATCGGACGGAATCGGACTTGGTCTAAATAAGATAAACATTTTTACCATTTAGTGTAGACCGAAAACAAAATAAAAACTTTCCCTTCCTATTGCTATGTCATTCATATCATACCCACTTCATTTTTTTTCCCAACAATCAACCATGATTTATTGTTCGGATCAAGGTTTAAATGTCAATATTATTTTTTTTATCATGATCTTAAACTGTGTGTAAATATCTAAAGGTCGGTCTCGAGCGTACCAGATGTTTCACAACCATTCACACACGAGGGACTCCAAAATTTACCAAACTGGAGAATGAATAAGCCCATCAATTTCATATATCCCTTTCAACTGTCATTCGACAGAAAACACACTGATACTCTAAATCTTTTCTTTCAGTTTCATGTGTAACATAAAATCCCCACAATCGTTTGGGAAAAATTATTATACATTTGGTTTGTATTGTGATAATGAACATTGATAGGAATCTTTAAGACATTATCATTTTAATTTTGAATATTCTTATGTAATGCCGCGCCATTCTTTGCAAACAAACTGAAGTGTACAGTCGTTATAGGAAGTCTAAAAGCTCCCGTGTCATAATGCCTGAAAACAAACATTTCAGAATTCTTTCGGGCACGACATTCCAAGCGAGGCTGGAGTATCGCAGGTAGCAATGAAGGCAGGAAAAAGGCTACAATCTGTCTCTTCTTGTCATATTATTGAGCAACTATGACACCTCGTGTAGATAAACGTACACAAGACGTCGACATTATGAAATGTGCATGGATAGTTCCACACGTGGTTGTGCACCTATCTGATAAAGAACGACATTCCGTGAATGTTCTTGACGAAAAATGAAGCAAATCACAAATATTTATAAAAAATGAATTATTTTTGACATTAGATATTTTAATTCTGATAAATATATCTTTATGTCATTTGTAAAAGCGAAAGACAATTCAGTCGATTACGTTCAATTTTATAAATAGATTTTGTAAACATATTGTAACAGAAGACTATAACACTGCACAAAAAGATTTGTAAGATTTAAATGGACAATGAAAAGGAAGTGACAATGAATCTAGAACCTTCGCTTTTTTGTATTACTATTGCATAGCTATTTTTGTTTACTTGTTTATTGGCTGTCGTCAATTCTATCGATATAGCAGACAATTAAGTTCAAAGATATCATATTTCTGTATCAAATTTTCTTCGTTTTGTGAAAAGAATGAATGAAATATAGATGAAAGAAACGACCATGCTATATAGATTTTTTCCCCTATGCAACCACATGCTTGGCATCATATGTTCTGACATTTTGTTCTTTAACTATCCCATCTTCTTGCGCATTTAACGACGAATAATCGTCATTGGGAAAGGATAAAAATGGACATACATTACATTTATCAATTAAAACCATTGTAATTAGCATCGATCTGAAGAATGGCAGTGGGAGTAATAAGGTATGGCTTGATTGTATTGAGCAGAAAGCTCTAACGATGTGTTACTCGTGTGTTTACCAACTAATAAATCTTACTGTGTGGATTTGTCCTCTCTCACTCGCTCTCTCTTTTCAATTTATTATGAATTGTTTCGGAGAACTTTATTCGATTATTTTTTTTATTACGAATTATTTCACTGTTGATCCGCTAATGTAAAATTATTTATTATCGTTTTTCCCCCATTAATTTCTTAATCATCAATTCGCATTGTGTAAATCCGAAGGCATTTCAACCTACAGATTTTTTTTTCATTGATCATTTCGCAAAGAGTCAACTTGACGCGTCGTTCTAGATCTTCACCGCTCCTCATACTTAGTCAGGAAGTACTGTCCCACCCTTACAATTTCTATTTTGAAAAAATAAGGGAAAAAAATACACAAAAAAATATACATCGCAACATTAGGGGGTTCCCAGAGACCAGGGGGCATGTTATGACGTCACACCACATGGCAACATTACTCACACATCCTTCATGTTGCCGGGTAACCGACAAAAACTCGATTGCTTCCAGTCTCTCGGTTTACCGAGTCCTGCGTCTTCAGTGATAATTTTCAGGAAATAATTGAACAAGCGAGGATTAACAGTTTAACGTCAATTTGAGAAGTAACAATCAATACCACAGGTACACCTGTGTGATAACTGAGAAACGATTTACAGCATATCAATACAATTGATCCCGGGTTAATAAAAATGTTGACTTTTTGTGTCTGACTCGATAATCTTCCTTTCCATTCAGAACAATGCCATCTATCTATTTTTTGACGTGTCCAAACAGACCAATCAGCTTCCGTAACAAGGGAGCTAATTTAGGATATCCGTTTTCTGTTTTTGGAATATTTGCTTATCAATCAATAATTAATTAAGACCTTTTGACAGTCTTTGTTTTTTGAATGACCAGCGAAGCTATACATTCTTCATAACTTGAAACTGACACAGAATTATGACGTCAAACTTTAACTGAAAATCAAATATAATACACACGATACGTGCCGGAGTGATGACCTAGGCCGAGAATGCTTTGAAAACGCATCATTTACATCTCTTGATTTTAGAAAAGTTAAATCGGGTGTATCGACCACACGGCTTAAAACAAAGCC
Organism: Ostrea edulis; assembly: GCF_947568905.1. Taxonomy (NCBI): domain Eukaryota; kingdom Metazoa; phylum Mollusca; class Bivalvia; order Ostreida; family Ostreidae; genus Ostrea; species Ostrea edulis. The sequence goes on from NC_079170.1 coordinate 72,319,061, forward strand.
AGTGACACGGCGACTGAAACTCGTAGGCCGATATTACCCTCATTGCTATGACTATTTTATAACTTCATCATAATACTAATGAAGGCCTTGTATTCGTTTGGTAATCACTGCTAGCGTAAAACATAACTTATGCATTTCATGTGTTCTGTCGTATGTTCTGTAACGCTGTTGAATGCCATTAAATTGGTGTCGGGAGATTGCACTCCCCTGATAAGATAAACCTTCAGATTCGTCATAGACTGTCGATCAGCCGTTTGGGAATTCCTTTTAAAGTTTTGTCTCATCCTCCCACACCGTTAAAGTCAAGGTCAAATATTCCAATTCACTTTAAGATTTTGAGAAATGTCTCTACCACGTGGGCAACTCTCAACAATCACTTTCAAAAACATACTCTTTGGTAAATGCATGTAATATAAAGTTATTGACTGGGATTGAGAACAACAACTGTTTTGTTTGACCCGGGAACGGATCTATTGCCAGAAGTTGTAGGCGGAGGGCAACAGATCCGTTGGATGGTCAAACAAGACAGCTGTTGTCCGAGGATACAGTCTATAACTGTTTTGTTATACACCTTCATTTCATAGGTTAATTAATTTTACTAGATGCACATGGTTTGTTGACTTTGAGCAAGGCAGTGACGTTGCATACATTTATCAACGTACCCGCTACAGTGTATTTTATAAGAAAAATACCCAATACCCTAATCAATGATTACATTTTTCATGCGTGTTATCTTATGAATTCTGTATTTCATCATCAGTCAAATCAGTGAACCTCGTCATTACGTCATCAAAGCAGTTGACCGAAATTCACGTGACTTGCGTAACCAATGGAAATAAAGCAGACTACAACAGTTGCCCGGTCATCAGACCATGAGTGTGAGAGTTGATTTAACAGTTAAAATGTTGGTTCTGAATCGTATTAGTTTTATATAGGAAAAAAATTAGATATATAACAACACATTTTACACAATGGATCATAGGAGTCCTTTAATCTATGCCACTATGTAATTTCTATTTTTATCCTTGTACTTTGAAAATAGTCTGTTTTGCCGAATTTTGATGGCAATTGTGTGTAGAACCACACAGGTATAAAACCAAACTATCCGCGAATCACTGGAGATGTCATTCAAAGAAAATGTTTCACATATATTGAAGACACAAGGGTATATTCATAAGGCGGTGTGTACTGACCGTCTCAAGTCAATGTATGTCAACTGTCCAGCTGGTGCTCTAAACGATTAAGCCCCGTCACGAGCAGATTCGAACACCCCCAACCACCAGCACCACCACAACTATTGAGCGACAAGATTGTCAAAGCTTTGAAGGTAAAGTTTACACTTAACAGGAGATGTCCTCCACATCCTCCAGAACTCGCTCAATCGTCTGAACAAAACAAATGTCTGCATTCCATTTGCGAGTACAGATTTTCATGAATATAAAACAGTAACGATTAAACAGTAACAATCACTGGTGTACTATTTGACCAGTAGGATCTAATACAGAATAGCGGGGGGCGGGGGATAGGTTTGAATAGATTGTCTTAGAACATGGAACGATTTCTAAAACAACATGGAAGCTGTCTCTTAACATGCACCTTGTAAATCATCTGAAGCAATACAAAGCAATTACACAAATGAACGAATACAATCCGGGGGACGGCGATATCTTTATGGTGTCAATTTCAATAAAACTCCACACCAAAACATAAGTCATTATTACGTATGACTACCACTAAGGGAGGAAGTAAAGATATCGCGGGTAACCTTGACTCATTAATGTCCTTAGTACGGTTGTTCCGAGACGAAGTTATGAAACAATGACCAGTTTTTAAAAGTTTTAAATTAGAATCGATATAACTTTTAAAATGCATTGAGTAACTGAATGGGAGACATTTTTCGGTCTGTTGGGTCTATTTTCACGGGTAATGACTTGTCTCAGAAATATGCGAAGAACGACCTGATGAAATCCATTGATTGTTTATTGGTGGCGGCAAAGGAGGAATTTTTGAGGTGATTTCATTTTGTTTGAGAGGTTGAGTCAACGATACCTCTTAAATCATATACATACAATAATCTGCTGTTCGTCTGATGCGTGCGGGATCATTATTGTTCACAAGTACTCGGGGAAAAAGTTATCATATGATAAATTTTGTTGTTTTCTTCAATACAGGAAGCAACTTATCAACTCGGGTCTTGCACGACATAAAACACGGTCGTGATCACGGATATTTGTTTGGTATAACTTCCTAACCTCATGAACGATTTTTAAACGAAATGCTCTAAATTCTTAATTCCTTTCAAATACGTAATATGTCCACAATCGATCAAAAAATTCATTGCCCATGTACTTGTAAAGAAAAGGATGTTGACTAACATACACATTCATCAGTTTCTAAGACAAAGGCACCCAGAAGAATTGATTTTCTCTCTCTTTTTGACTGTTTTGATAAGGTTTTCATCTTTCTTAGTTAGATCATGTTCATTTTTAAGAACCCTACTCTCTGAAGTTGATGTATATTTAGAAACTGTATTTTAAATTTGGTCCTTGATAGTCGGTACAATAAAAAACGTTTTATTCTTCCTGATTTTGTGCGCCATTCGGTTATTCAAAGCTAATTATTACCAACCAATCAAAGAAAAGAAAGGAAAAAAAGAAAATGTGCATGTATTTCATTTGATTAGACGGTGTGAATGAGATAGTGATAAAAATTATTTGATCCGATACTAGATCTGTCTTGTATCTCCGTTGTTTTGATATAGATAAGGGTTTTAATCATAAGTTAGGCAGTATATCAATCCTCAAATGTACCACGTGATCGATCATAATACGAGATAAATCATCTGAAAAATATCGCTGTAAATGAACACAGTAAAAGAGTATTGAGACGACATGAGCCATTGTCACATGAATTTAGAGCTATGCCTAGCGCTCAGGGACGTAGCAGTGAGGGTTCTTTAACGTGCCAACGCCTGCCGCGACACGGGTCCCACGTTTTTAAGGTTATATCCGAAAGACCCGCGATTCTCACTTCTAAATGCCGAGCGTTTGGCGAAAGAGCAATCACTACCTATGTTTGGGGCGGCCATGGCACGAGTGGGGCTCGAACTCACGACCTCCCGGTTACGAAGTGAATGCCCTACACTGAGCTACTGCGACAGGTATATTTGTTTTATGATATATATAGATTATTTGTTTTACAATAATTATATGGATTTATAATATACGAGTATTTGTGTTATAGTATATAAGTATTTGTGTTATAGTATATAAGTATTTGTGTTATAGTATTTAAGTATTTGTGTTAATGTTTATAAATATTTGTGATAATGTTTATAAGTGTTTGTATTTTAGTTTATGAGTATTTGTGTTATGATATATGAATATTTGTGTTATAATATATGAATAGTTGTGTTATAATATATGAATATTTGTGTTATAATATATGAATATTTGTGTTATAATATATGAATATTTGTGTTATAATATATGAATATATGTGTTATAATATATGAATAGTTGTGTTATAATATATGAATAGTTGTGTTATAATATATGAATAGTTATGTTATAATATATGAATAGTTGTGTTATAATATATGAATAGTTGTGTTATAATATATGAATAGTTGTGTTATAATATATGAATAGTTGTGATATAATATATGAATATTTGTGGTATAATATATAAATATTTATTTTATAGTGTATGGAGTTTTGTTTATAATAGCAATATACACGTGGCTACTGTTCTAAACATTAAATTAGGGTACTCTGTACTTCTCAATAATTCTAGGTTATGAATATTCATTATAAACAGCATTTGATAAAAAAGTAAGTTTGAAATCTTATCACCATTAACGAAAACCCTCCCCTGCAATATACAAACATTTTAAAACTGTGTTTAGATAGAGAGAAAGTGAACATCTTTGCATGTACACATATATCTAAATTTATAAATAAGTTAATCTGTTTCTTTTATAAAATATCCAAACCAGTTTTAATTTTGAAATTAAAACTTTGAAACTAATCATCAAACAAGACGTCGCCTATGCGTTAATTCTGGTGACGTTGTAGTCTTCATTTTGAAATTTAAAAGAATCTTTATTATTCTGTAAAATCTATCCAATTTGAAAATAGGATAAATTTCTTAATTGATTTTGACAAATCTTTGTTACTTTTTAATGGCTTTTCCACAACCATCAAAGAGACATTTAAATTTTTGAAATACCCAACGATATCAACATGCAAGCATAATATGCGGTTTCAAAAAGTTAATTAGATAGACAGTTTTCTTTGCAAAATTGATAACTCTTATTTGTCAACTATATTTGAACAACCATATTGCCTCCCAACACGCTTCTAAATCCCCTTTTTGAAAAGACATGGCACATAATCCAAAAAGCCATAGAGGGGTTTTGAATAGAGACATCTGATTCGCAGCATGATCGCGCTGTATTAGGTATGAATTATTAACAATATTAACAGTCTGATCACAGGTTCTAGGGAAGAAAACATTAATTAGGTCCGACAGAATCGAACCACCAAGCTTATTTACGAAGTCATAATTCAAAAAAGACCCACCTACCCGTAAAGCTGGTTCGGCATTATAGCTAACAAAATAAATGGCTAATAATTTCTATCGTAAAATTGTAATTATATCTTTCTTTCATACTTCTCGTCGGGAATTTCTCTCCAAAGCCATACACTTGGGATGAATCTTGTTAGCAAGCTTGCGGTCCACTTATTAAGGGACAAAGATTGAAGGTGTTAGAAAGAATTTGTATCGATGGAAGTACATTTATGAATAGCTGTAATTCGGGGTATCAGGTGTCAACTAATATAACGTCATAAATTTACTCGGGTTGTTTGATAAAAATTGGACAGTCAGGAGTGAAATGGAAGTGCATGTGTGAGACCCTCTCTAATGATATATTTGAAGAATTTAGTCGAAGAAATTGTAATTGCATACTTTAATTCTAACTTGTGTCGCACATGCTATTTCATATTGAATAGTTTTTGAGCTATCATAACATTCATTCAAGACAGCTCCCAATTTATTATTCATCTGATACTTAAAATACTGAAGAAACAACTGCTAATTAACCTACCTTGTATAGTACCAAAATCTTTCAAAAGAGGCATTTTGATTCTGCGGTGTCTAAATTGATCTTCCTTCACTAGTTCATGCATATATACCTAACCCTGCTATCCTGTGGTCTATCAGGATTGATTCAAGAAAATATTCACGAAGAGTGGAGGATGAAATATGCTTTCTTTTGGAAAATTCCCTGAATTACCATTTTTCTTTCATTTTCCGGAACTTTCGTTTTGTCTTTGTTCATTTAATTAAAAAGGTGGGTCTCTTATAAAAAACAACAAATAGCTAATTTCTTTTTAAAAAGTAGCAATATTTTTCATGCAACCATCATTTTCGTTGGGGACAAGACATATTTTGTACATTTGACTTACAGATAAAGAGCGTAATTACTTCTCTATTGCACATTTCTTTTGAAACTAAAATAGGTATATAGGTCTATAGACCCGTGTTCTCTTTGATGTTTCGTATTACGGTTGTTGAACGTCTTTAACCGGCTCTCCTAAACAGATGCTGGGTCCGACAGGACGGCTATGCTAATTTGCACAAACCATAAGCCGATTTTCGCTCCCTAAAAGTTTACTATACCAGCGTGGACCACATTATTAACTATAGAAACACCATATATTTTGAATGAAACGTCCATCGTAGGAAGAAAACAAAGTTTTGATCACCTTTGTTACATATGGGTAGTTGTAGAATACCTGTCGCTACTCTTAACCGCAGAGACACGTGTTTCGAGGTTGCGTAAATCACATAATATAACGACATTTATCAAGGATCAAAACGTCCCATCCTTTGGTATTAACATGATAAACGTCCGCACGTCATGAAACCAGTGATAAAATATAGAAAGTCCATTCATGTTAAATTTCACTTAAAGCGATGCCTCTTCACGGTTTTTTGAAAGTTTTTATTACAGAACAAAAGCTTCTGAAATCAAATATTATCATCAAAGGTGTTTGAAATATAAGATAACTAGACTTAGTGGTGAAGGGAAACACATTTCGCTGAGTTACAAAGAACAGGCAGGTGATGTTAATAGGTAGCCGAATATGATCTGCAATATATAGCTAATTTATTATAATTACTCCTTTGCAATATTTTTCATCTTTTGCGGCCCAGACAATCCCGTATGGTCTACCATTGCCTGTGCCATTGCTCTATATGATCTATGATTAAATTGGTATTGTTTTGTGGTAGATACAGCTTGCTGCAATACACACATGTAAAGAAAATTATTGCATGTAAATCATAGGAGGATGTTGCATACAGAGCGATTTTGATCATTCAAAAAGTTTTTTTTCAAATCGAAACTTGGTGAATGCATCCCAGGACACCCCGAGTTTGACCTACATTACATACGGAGGTCTCTAAACAATGGCATCCGCCGAGGGATGACCCCAATAATTCATAATGCTGTCACTGACACCCATATATAACACATCTACCATCAACACTCCTAAGACCGACCACTTTATTTATGTAGATATAAGATTCCATCACAAAACAGTTTCAGATAATCCACGAAATATCCCATGTCTTAAATCAGAATTGATAAGAATCGGTGACAAAGACCCAATTTAAAGTTGGACATTAAACGGCTACCGCACAGTGTATCAAAGGCCAGGAGATCGCCGGCCCGGCCATTTTAGACATTAGCCTGACTGAATTTTAATCAGGTCCAGACGTCCAAATTAACCATTAGTATAAATCTCTACTGTGGGAGTATTGTCCAGTGGTGTGGGGTCAAAGTTAGTATAAATCTCCACTGTGGGAGTATTGTCCAGTGGTGTGGGGTCAAAGTTAGCGGTAAAGTAAGGAAACCTCACAGGGACCGAGGGTTTGTGGGAGTCACGTTTTCCTTCATTCTGAGTTATACGCGCGTTACATCCACGCAACAGTTGATTTAAAACAAATATGGATTTAGAGCACTTCTTTACCAACTATTTCTGTGAGTGAATCTGTTTGCAAATTAGATTGAATACAGTGTAAAAAAAAATGGTGTTTAACGGTGACCGGGCATGTCGTTGATACATATAACGACTAGAGAGAAATCGGCTTCTTCAACAAGCTAAAATCTAGTCTATCTGAGCTACGCGAGTCTACCTGCCTTTGATCAAATTACAAGAGGCATTTGAAATTGTTCGAATAGCAGCAAGGTGTAAAAATTCTTGTACCTACTCGGCAGCGAAAACCGCATCAAGAGGCCCTCCCAGTGAAAGCTATTGTAGACACCATAACCCGTGACAAAAGTCGGGCTCGTATATCTAATTACATCGCTTGTTTTTCTTTAATCTCGTTTTCGGGAGTACATGGGGGGCATCGAGGCAGGAGACTTGGGCCAACATACCAATTATGATTTATATCCCCTTTGTCGTGGTATGTATTCTTCATTGTTTGAGAGAGCAGACGATCACGCGACCTTGTGATTGACGGTAAATTCATCCGCGAAGGACTATATATCTGAATGCGACTGTGAATGCGGGTTACAAAATGTCATTTCGTTGCTTCATCCGATATTCCTTAGACTTTTTCTGACATCGGTTGAGAGCTCTTTATCTCATTTTAATGCTATGCAAAAAGCATGCCCTTTTGCAGTTTTTACACATGCTTTTAAGTGATAATCAAAACCGTTACGACTCAAAGCATTTACATCTTTAATTATAAGGAAAAAAATATGATTTTGCCATCTAATGTATATCTCCATTGAAAACGTGTTTTAGATCTTATGCATCAATAATGAAATATTTATTGGAATTCGCAGCAGTCATCCTTGTATTCATTGCTTTAGATGTTACAAAATCTAAAACGTTTTCCCCTTATCAAATAGGGATATGGTTAATTGGAAGTAGAGTACTCGTCTTCGCATATCCACAGTGAGGGGGATGTAAGCAATGTGAGTGTGATAATGTAGTTAAATGTTCACACTACATATATACACAACTATAGCAAGGATACTTAACTATGATACCCTGGTCTTAAATAGCGATACATTCCTTTTATTTTTTCCAAAGGCTTTGAATCAAAGATTCGTATTTAATAGTCACAAAATGGGCTTTGATCTTATCCATAAATCGCAAGACCAACTTAAGAAAAAACCATTTTTTTTGTTGTTGTCTTCTTTAAATTCTATGTTTAAAAATCGGTAAGCAGGCCCAGTTTTTTGAAAACAAATAATCGAAATAAAAGAAAATAGCATGGTTTTTTATTGCATTTGAGTCTGGAAAATTTAAACATCATTCTGATTTTAGCCTAAGATAATTCAATTTCATGCAATATACACAGTATATCTTTTATCCATTTAAGTGGTGGATCCAAGGGTGGTTTGCAACCCCCATTTGGTTTTTACAAAGACCATTTGGGTTGCAATCTCCAGTGAAGAATGTCTGAATCAATTCTTTCATTTACAATTAATTTATATGCCTCTCTAATAGTCTTGATACACAGAAACAGAACAAAAATGCTAAACCATAGTTCCATTTGATTTTATGTCGATGGTGCTCTTTTGCAAAATGAATGGGCGGTAGAATTGCAAAGAAACGCGAAGTCAGAATAAGTCGGATTACAGACTAAAACATTTTTTTAATGAATGGGTGACATGAATAGTGACCCAAACTGAGCAAACGAAGGAATGTTGGTAATCATGACCAGAAGTCATATAAAGCGGCGCTGTAACAATAATAAAACAAGATTAAAGTCAAGTCGGAGGAGATTTTCGTATTAGTGAAGATATGGGAAAGTTAACATTTAGTTTATTATCATAAGCTTTTATGATATATTTTTTTAATTTTGCTTAGACAGCGATACTCTAATACCGTGCTGCACTTTCTCTCGCCATTCTTTTATGATGCCCAAGGGTCCCTAATTACATATTTTCTTGAATGTTAATTCTATTACTGATATTAATTCGCAGAAGAATTCCAAGACCTTCAATTAGAGGAATGGTACCCCTGAAGCCTGACATAGTCTTCGAACGTTCCCTAAATAACACAAAATTTAATTTCATTCTCTCCGTATTATGAAAAAAAAAAGTCTTGCATAACTCGTGTAAAAAAGAGTACATAAAAAGCCATCTCAGATATGCTTTTGATCTCTCACTTTTCTTTCTGTTCGATATTAAACATGAAAATTAAAAATACAAAGTATGACACTATCTAACCCAAGCCTGTTTTACAATTGTTTCCAGAATTAAACATTATGTGTTGATGACAAAGGAGAGTTATGCTTTTGCTGTGGGAATTGGCCTCTGTCTGGGATCCACATTGTGTGTAAATACCGCTATGCGGAAATGATTCTAACTCCTTATCATGTCCGTCCATGCCGAAGGACATTCGCTATTAGGGATTTGCCAGGCACTGGGTTTTATTTCTGTTTCCACACGCGCAAAAAACATCGACAATATATGTTTGCAAGCTTTAATGGCAGTTAAATAATGTATGTATTATCCAAAATGGTACAATAATTTATAAGCTCGCAGACGACACAAATGTTTGGCGATGACAAATTCCATGTGTTTTTATTGATAACCATTGTTATTCGTTTTTCCAAGAATCGTGTGATTAAAATATTTGAAATTATTAAAACCGTTACTTTCGTTGAACACTCTTTAACATTTTATGTCGGTAACTCTTGTAGAGTTTGCTGTAGTGCAATGATCCTTGCCTTGTTATGCATTGCCATGTAATCTTTGATGAGACATGCAAATCGTCTTCCAAACAAAATAATAATTAGGTTTTGGGGGACATACTGGATGGAAACTTCTTTAATCAGTATGGTCTTAACAAAATTGTTAAACTGAAAACGTTTCGACGTGAGAAGTAACAATCTCTTGCTGTGGCCTTCAAATCGATATTTAGATATATCGACGACGTAATTATCTATGAACAATAATCATTTTCATTCATATGTCGATTCGATATATCCCTGTGAACTCCATATAAAAGACATCAGTCTTCCACGTCTGATTCGTATTTTATTGAAAATGCATATCAACGGCAAACTAACAACTCAACTGTATGACAAACGGGATGATTTAAGCTTCTCCATCGTTAGTTTCCAATATTTATGTACCAATATTCATTATCACCCGTGACCTGCATATGATGTTTATATCTCCCGATTGATTCGATACGCAAGAGCTTGTTCTGTGTATGATAAGTTTTTAAATCACGGCAGGCTACTGACAAACAAGTTGATGTTAAAGGGGTTTCAACAGTCTCGTTTAAATCAGCATTTCGTAAATTCTATGGTCGTTACAACAATCTAGTTTGCCAATACAACCTATCATTGGGTCAAATTCTGTCTGACGTGTTTCATACCGATTGTTGGGCCGTTCCTGGCACACTGATGTTAACTACGGATTACTCCATTTACCTGATCAAGACATAGGGTTCACGGCTGGTGTGACCGGTCGACAGGGAATGCTTACTTCTCGTAGGCACCTGATTCCACCTCTGGTATGTCCAGGGGTCCGTGTTTGCTCAACTCTTTATTTTGTACTCTTGTAGGAGTTCTGAGATTGATGACTGTTCATTATCTTCACCTTTTCATGAATTTGTGACGAAGAGCATTTGATTTGTGTAACGTTGCCACGGGCGACTTGAGTCGAGTTTGTTAAGTATAGATTGATGCCACGACTAGTGTTCTGATCAGCTCGTTCCTTTGCTGTTTCCGGCGAATGAAACTGCGAGAAAGAGTGTGCTAAAGTGCGAGGTTGTTAAGGAGAATGCGCCAACACACGTTTGTCTTCACAACTTCACATTCTCGCCCCTTCCACCTCGCATGATGAAGTTTAGAGGGATACGCATCCAAGATATATGATTTAATTATTAAGTTCTTTCATATTTTGGCAATACTAATACTGAAATAAGATTATTACTAGCTATAAGACAGTATTGGAATAAAGTAGGAAATTATTGCAGGAAGAGGATTTGTTCATGCATAAATGAATGCATCCGCCTCACAGTCACATTTATATGGTAATGTATTTACTCTGTACATATTGTGACAGGTGATTCAATTTCAAAACAAGTGAACTTAGCAAAAAAAAAAAAATAAAAAAAATGGTAACGAGAAATTAAAATTTGCAGGTTTTGTATACGGATGTTCTTCACTGTTGTGGTAAGCTCATGTAAGGCCTATCCTAGTGAAAAGAAAAACAGACTTCTTTTTTCTGGTTTCATGCATGTGAACTTAAGAACTTCCAAATGCGAATACGCAAAGGCGAAGGAGCGGTAGAAGTCTCGCGCCGTCACGGTCGTGTTTTCGCTCCTTCCCATGCAGCTTCGCAATTTTGCTTCGTCGTCATAGCTACTTCGCTCTCTTGAACCTTCGTAACTTCGCCCTATAAATGGGAAGGTTGTCTGTGAGTGGTTAGATCACGGTATATAACGGATCACCAACCAAACAGGGATATCCGAATTTCATCATTATATAACTAGAGAAAAAGTTTTTGTCACAATTCGATTGTACGTAAAATGCATAGAAAGGTGAATTTAATGAACAGTGATCAATCTCATAACTCCTATAAAGAATATAAAATTAAGAGTAGGGCAAACACGGACCCCTGAACACACTAGAGGTGGGATCAGACAAACACGGACCCCTGGACACACCAGAGGTGGGATCAGGTGCCTATACATGTATATAGGAGGATTAAGCATCCCCTGTCGACCGGTCACACACACCGTTTCAGAATATTAAAAAAAACAGTATATGGCGCGGACAAAAAACTTACAAATACATGTAGCTATATTGCAGCTTTAATACAATATCTAAAAATAATCATCTTCCTCTTTAGATACTCAAGCATACAGAATGACGCTTTTCAAGACACATACTTATATCCTATAACATATTTCGCTATGGTAAGTCGATGATGATTGTTTTGTTTAATGGCGTCCTTATCGTCTCTCTGGAAAGTAAACGGAGGTCCCGTGTCGCGACAGGCGTTGGAACGTTGAAGAGCGTCTACTGCTACGGCCATGAGCGCTAAGCATAGGTCTAAATTTGTGGTGCTTCACGTACATCGGGTGACGTTTCAATGAGTGAAAAGTAAATAAACAATCACTCAATCCTTGGAAATTGGTATTAAGAAAAATGGCATACAATGTACTTCTTCAAATGAGAGTAAAAATGTATTTCATATGAAAAATCTTTGGTCGTTCATATTCCATAAATATCCTTTTCAGGTATGAAAAAGAAACTTTAAAAAATTACAGAAATTGCTATGTAGATCCTCTTTACAAATTACATATCACTGTTCGTTATATCTTCACCTTTCATGGAATTGATATTTGGTAATTCATATAAAAGGAAAGCGAAAGTATTGACACACATCAACTTAGACAGTTTCATTCGATATTTTTTTTCTATTGCAGACATTGTCTATGCATGTATATATCGGTTCAGATTTAAATCAGAAAAGAAAATCGAAACTAGTTGATTACCAATGCTATTTTTAAAAGAACATAACGCGTTGGGTATGCGAAATATGTGGCGTCAACCTTTGCCAACTATGACCCATGAAAGCATGTTCTTAACGGGTGTCTGTCGGGCTAAGAGGGAGTCAATTTCTCACGATGAAAGCTGAATTTTTTCCGCATTATAAAAGTGATCAATACACAAATCAGATTAATGAAAAGAATGGCAACTAAAAAACAGTTAATCTCCCAGTAAGGATAAGCTTATAAAGTTAGTTAATCCGATCGCTTAATTCTTCCCAAACTGTCTTTGTAGAACGGCCAGTTCAACTTCTGTTCACTTGAATGGTTAACCGTTCTCAAGAAAAATATAAATTTCTTCCCACACAAAAGAAAATTAAAAGATTTAAGGTTTCTGTGGTGGTTTTTTTTAATGATGACGTTCTTCCATGACCTTTGAAAAACCTGGCCATTTCAGTGAATCATAACCATCAAATGTTTATCGTGTCTATTTCAAAGGCTTAAAATTCTGGTGTTCGCGTTTGAGTCTTTGCGGTTACTGTTAAACTTCTCTAAGCGTATTTTTTGCTACTGCGTATGTAATGTTAAGGACCGGTATTAAGCCCCGCATTACCCCTGTCTAATTACTGGACAATTTCTCACGATAATCAGTGAGTAATAAGCCTGACCATTAGAATTTACAATTTCGGTAGTAGGGGAAAAGATCAACCAAACAAGCTATTCCACGCAGGTGATGCGATGCCACCATAACAACGAATGGTCAGGCGATATTCTGCTTTTACTTCCTAATACACTGTTCTGTTAATCTTAGTACAATGCCACCTATTAGTACGAGAAACAAATTAGTCCGAAAAACAAACACTGCTGTATCTACCCGGTGTTCATTTTTATTAGTCTGAGAAATAAACACTGCTGTATCTACCCGATGTTCATTTTTATTAGTCTGAGAAATAAACACTGCTGTATCTACCCGATGTTCATTTTTATTAGTCTGAGAAATAAACACTGCTGTATCTACCCGATGTTCATTTTTATTAGTCTGAGAAATAAACACTGCTGTATCTACCCGATGTTCATTTTTATTAGTCTGAGAAATAAACACTGCTGTATCTACCCGATGTTCATTTTTAAGCACTTTATAAATGCTAAATGGATTTTTAAACCCGGCGACTTTGGGTATTCAGCAATGTATCTCATCAAAATTAGTTTCTCCGACAAACTATAAAGAGATTTTTATTCATATTACATCTACGTACACGAATTCGCAATCAAGTGGCTTTCAATTTTTTTTTATCGTTATTTTTTATTTTTATTTTATTGTATTAATACTATGTAGAAATATTGGTAATATGATATTTTTATTTTATTTTATTGTATTAATACTATGTAGAAATATTGGTAATATGATATTTTTTTTATTTTATTGTATTAATACTATGAAGAAATATTGGTAATATGCTAATTTTTATTTTATTTTATTGTATTAATACTATGTAGAAATATTGGTAATATGATATTTTTTTTATTGTATTGTATTAACACTATGTAGAGATATTGGTAATATGATATATTTTTTTAAATCTAAAGGTACCTATATATATCTGTCAAAATTTACCGTAACAATGACCTTGTAATACAATGGACCTGAGCGGACGAGGACATTGTAAGGGTACACGTGTACCGGCATTGATTTCAACATTCTGTACTCCGATCTTTCTTTATATACCAGTTTAAAATTATAAACTATTCCATAAATTTCTGGAAGAAAAAATACACAATCTCTATTTTTTAAAGAATTTATTTGCCATCAGTTCACAAAAATTCTGAAATTGACATTTGTCCAAAACCGAGACAGAAATATCCACTGTTTGAACATTTCACAAGTGTATATACATCGTCATTTTTGGGGAATAAAATTGTTCCCTGAGATTAAAAGCTACCACATTATAGCGTATGATACGCGTATATACCCAACTGTTCCTATGACCTGTTTTAAATTTTGAATTTAACAGAGTGGGGGTTTAATGGGACTTTTTTTATGCTTTAAATTCACAGGGGCTTCCAGTAAAATTCATAATTTAAACATGGCAATTGAACTTTTGATAATATGATATCTGCCCGGATAGGAAAAAAAACCAAGAATATTTGATATGGTATCGCCAAATTCTGGCTAAACAATTCTGTATTTCAGCTCTCACTAATATAGACACAACGGTGCTAGTTCACCTAAACAAGATACAAATTTGTTTTTGTAAACTATTAAAAAAACCGAACGAATTTACATCATTTTCTAAACACGCGTATGAATGGGTTTAACAATGACTACAGCTGAAAATCAAATAAAATTCACTCAATCAGAAAATTTTTCATTTGATACCAATTCTTAAAGTATTAACAGAGATATGAACACACAGTGACGTTTTCTTTATGGTCTCAATCTTATAAATATTTATTTTATGACTTGGAGGAATGTATAGGAAATAGTGTTCCGATCGCGAAACACCCAGAAAGGTAAACGTTTAATTTATCTTCTTACTACGGAATGTATTGAGTGAATGGACTATTTTGATTTCTTTATTAAGATGCCTAACCATGCTCTACAAAGATACTTTAAGCGTTTGATCATTCTTTACATTACACTTTCACCTGTGTATAATGTCTATATTAGACGCTTCCACACGGACTTAATACAAATATGCATTAGCGATTAAAAGCTAAGGAAGATTAAATCGACGACTCATAAGAAATCCTAGCCATATGCATATTCATGTGTTGTGAAAGTATGGAAACAATGCAAAGAATTCTGATATTAGAAATCTTTCTCTTAAGTTCACCTGAAAGGATACAAGTCATAAAGGTGAAACATTCGGGTAACACTCAGGTGTAGATAATTAATTTAACCACAAAATAATCGTTTACTTAATGAAATATTCGGGTCATGTATGTGGGTTGTAAAAAAAAAATGCCAAAAGTGCTCAACATTTTACACAACTGCCTATGCAAGCAATATTTACGACGAATTTCTTAACTTTGAAAGACGATTCTGTTATGACGTGTGTGGACGTTGAATTTGAAACACTGAGCACCTGCACCTGCAGAATACAATAGCGGATCTGAAAGTCAATCTTGGTCACGGGCAGAAAAAAATCATAAATTCCACCAAAAAAAAAAAAAATTCAAGATGTGGTGATGTTTCATAACACAAATGACCAGGATCTTTCTATATCAAGCTTTCGAAATGATGACCATCAACGGAAAATAAAATAGTTTAAACAATGTCAATTTTCTCGTGGCTACACTCCGTCTAACAAGGGGGTATTGAAGGATTCTGGAGGAATCAAGAAACTAGCCTGGTTCCCGAGGCCATCCGAAGTGCAAGTCCTCGGGAACCAGTCTATCAAGAAGATTGACGATCATTGCCACAATAAAATTTCGCGCCAGATATTCTTACGTCATAATTACCTGTTTATTTAGACTAGACGTGCATTTATTTAACATGTTCAGAGATGGTAGATTGATGATGCATTATTTTAATGCCTGTCATTGTCTTACCGTAACTTCAACTTTAATCAAAACTTTTAAACTTTACAAAAGATACTTAAAAAGGTCAAGGTCAAATTATACAAACATCAAGGCCATATGTTGCTAAAATAAACTATTCAGACAAAGCCACGATCTCGCCTTCATTTTTCTTCTCTTTTTTTCTTTTCTTGCATTTTGAGGATAGTGAGTTTTTAAAGTTACAATGAATTTGAGGTTTACGCTAACTAAAAATGTCTGGCATCTTAAATCTTCGACGAAAGTATTGAAAGTAATCATGGATTAAAATGATATGAACACCTAAATGGTTCTTAATCATCGTAAAAAAGGCACATGAAATGCATGATTACATTCGAATTGTTCATAAATTAGGTCAAGTGGTCAGCAATTGCCATATGTGCATTAAGAAAACATAAAATGACACAAGGTTACAGCTCCTTTCCTGTCTCTTACGCTGTTGTTACGTGCTATCTGAAACGAATTTGTGTTGCTTGAAGATTAAAGACCTTTTAGACGCTTACGTCAGAATATCAACCCCCCATTATCACTGCTATGCTAGTTCTGCAGTCCGTGACACACTTCCGAGAGACAATAACTTTAATCCGAGCAGTCGGGCGTGGTGGGAGTATAAGTAGTATATCGTATTCATATTGTTAACACTATCTCCAAGCAACCGAATTCCACGAGCGGGGCCCTCCCTCAGTCACTGTGTTGACAGAGTGATATAATTTTTATTGCTCACAAGCTATAATATGGACGAGTTCCTATTGACGCAGACTCGTATTTGCATTTCGGCTTTGTTGTTACCGCTTCGCAACGGTTTTGCATCTCAATTGCAGTTGTATAAATTCCAATGAATTCAATCATGAGAAATATCTGTTTCCTCAAATGAAATTGGTGATGGCAGTTTAATCGTCATGATGATGAGGGTATCGCGAGGCCAACACGCGCCCTCTCCTAAGTGGCAGGGAAGCCGTCTGCTTCTCACGTCCTTCAGACGGTTCGCCCATATTGTTTTGCTTGTCCACCTTTAATGTTATCAGAGATCTCATCTTTAATTTAATTTGATGAATTTAAGCTAAAGGGGGGAGGGGGGAGGAGGAACAATCAAACATTATTGATAAGAACTTAAAATATATTTTGAGCTTAAGATGATAAAATTCAAATTATGTTTTCCAAAGACAAATGTTATACAAGAGTACAAAGTTCTTAATTAAAAAAAAATTAACATACTGTTTCTTTTAATCCTGGAATGCAGTAAATATGGAGACGCCTTCTTATTGGTTACACAATTGTACAAAAATGCTACTTCAGCGTGACAAGATTTTTTTGGTCTTGTAAAATACTAAAATTACTTTTTATAGTCTTCTATTAAAGGAAATTTCAAACTGATCTGTCAAATATCAAATTGAAACCAATCTATTTCCAAGTCTTTGATGATTTTATTGGCGAACGTTTCCGTTTCATTTTTTCCTATACTTTACATCCCTATCTAAAACACATTCATCTAAACTGACCCGCTTTGTGACGCGTCGTGTGAGTTTCTTGTATAACATTTGTTGATTCTGTTCATACGAAAGCTCAATCTTGTAACTTTCTCCAAGGTGTGAATTTTATTAATTTGAGCAAATATGTTTTGTGAAGTTCTTCTTCCGTCCTATGATGTCATGTGAAGCTATATCAATGAATGTAATATGAACACTTTACTCTTATTATAATAGTATGCTATAAATGGGGATAGGGTTGCTGTAGATGGGGTTGTCTCCCTTTAAGACATTTCTACACTGCTGTCAACGTTTCTGCTATTCAAATCACAGGGTCTAAATATGAACATACTCAAAAAAATATAAGGACTGTGGGAATATTACTTACGACATAATTCACCTTTCTTACCATACAGACGATGAAAGCGCCACATATTAATTTGTCGGTGGTCATGGTAACTAGTGGGTGACGGTGAATTATATAATGGTGTTAGCTCGGGAAATTTCAAAAGGTAAGGTGATTGAGAAAAAACATTACACATGACACTTGTTCCTGATTTTAAAAGCCGTTCGATCTAAAAGCTCTTATTTGACGGAGAACGTTGGACAAAAACACATTTCTCGGGTGAAAATAATTTCTTAAAGCAGTTCCAGTATAGCTTTATTAATTTTCTTGCATAAGCTCGTGTCAAAATTAATAAGCAAATGTCTTGGCATTATTTGAAGTTGAAACAGTGGGAGGATACGCATTTTTTCACGACTTGATCTCCTCAGTTCAAACAAGATCCTTTTGATATCTTAATTTGAGCAATAATTAGATTTTTTTTTAAAAGAAAAAGAGGAGTTTTTTTTTTATAATAGCACTTTTGTAAAACATTGTCGTAAGAGCATTGCGTTATCATAGTATGTTAATTTAAGAACCTACACTGATGACACTATTTCAGGCTTTTTTTTTAAAAACTACTTTTGTATTTGATTTTAAAATGAGATACACGCTATTTGATTTTTGTTCATCCAATACTAATGTGCTCCAAAAGTTACAATGTGTGGTATTTTCTTGAAAGAGAAATAAAAACTGATACTCCAAAGTCGCCTGGCTCACACAAAAAACCAGCCCAGTAATTATTATGAAGAGGCTTCAACAAAAGATCGAGATGAAATACGCCTAGGACTGTGTGTATACTAATGGCGATTTCTTTGAAACATCATTTTCCGAAGAATTTTGAAATTCTCTTTGAGAAGAACTTTGGTCCAAAATCTCACCAGTTTCCTCTATCATTCCAGAACAAGTTACGGAAGTGTGACGTCGGGAATACCATAGTGACCAACGATAATCTACGCAAAATCTTGTTTCTAAATAACAGTAAGAGTAGATCGTCCGGCCCTGGTGACTGGCAAACATATCAATACAATGGATCAACTTCCGTCGTTAAAACAATGCAGGTATACAACAAACACTTAGCATAATCCGATAATCACATATGTACCCTATTCGCTCCATATATGGAAAGACCGCGCCCCTTGATTTTGATTGACGGTGTCGGATTTTATCAATGGTCTTTTATTCCCGGGTTTTACGTGAGTCATCGTTTGTATATTACGCTTTCTGCAAATTTAAAGATTACGGTGTGATAGTAAAGATTAATCGCTTAAATACACATTTTAAGAAAATCGAACGATCGATGGAAATTTCACCCGGAAATTTCTGTAAGTATCCAATTTCGTTGAATAATGATACTTTCCCGATTTTACAGAAATAAAAACATACCGTTATGTAATGATTTTATGTGTTGTCTAGGCGGATGTGAACAATACCAGTAATAAAATTAGTTTGCAATGTTAGATTATTTGATGAGAACTACCAGACCTCCGAGGCACGAAAGTTAGTTAAATTTTATTGACAATTAAGTAACAGTTAACGCTATGGTGATTCTATTTAGAGTTAATGAGAATATCATCTCGGACAAATATAGCTATCTTTTGAGACAATTGGACAACCAGAAATATAATATAATACATACTAATATTAACAATCACAATGTCGGCTCAAGTCAACGAAGAACAAAGGAGGGTACCTAATAAAAAATTCTAACTCTTTTGATGGGTATTTTGTAGAGGATTTTTTTTTATAATGCGAGGGCGTCATTTTTGTATGATGTAAAATAATAATAATAAAAAAAAAAAAAAAAATGTCAGCAATATCATATTCTGCTGATGCTTCTTATTCAAATCGCATTCGCGTCCATTTACGAAAGCAGTTGTTCTATGAAGATTTTGCACCTAACTTTATAAAACACTAATCATAGAGTATTTGTTATTCCTGGTGTTGTTCAGTGTATCAAGGAGGTATAAAACAAATTCTGACAGCCGATGTAGATATAAAACACATACAATAACAACTCCATCTATGACCAATCGGAGCATCGCTCGGCCTTTTCCGTCGATTCTCGGCCTTTTCCGTGGATTATGCGGATGTAGGTCCCTGAACACATCGATTGTGAATCGCTTCCGGCGTATTACCGACTACACAGGATAGATATGACAGAAACAAAATAAGTATTTGATGTCATCCCTGTTTGTCGTTTTAAGATAGAATTTCTTAATGTGGTCTGTTTTATATGACTACAAACAGTTCTAGTGGAATAAAACGTTTTATTCGAGAAAGAGATGCTTCAATATTATCCGGGGTATCGAGTAAAAAAGATGGCGACCTTCAAAAACTATTTAGATTTTGCAACTAGAGAAAGACAAGAAACGTAGTTCTTAGAAGGACTGTCATATTAATATGAAGACATAAAAAATGTCCATCAACATTTCCTGTGAGTTTTTTTTTTCCAACAGCAGCTTTGGTACCGTTAACTCGGTATACGTTTCATTACGGTCGGCAACAACAAGTGCAAACTGTGGGCGACGCCATTTTTCTGTCATGTGACCTACACTAGTTACAATATGATGACGTATTACATCCGCGGTTTCTTCTGAACTTGGTGGAAAAGGATGAGCGGTATCGTGATTGGTTCAAAATTATCAGAGAAACACTTTTCGCAACTTTTAACTTTACCGTTCAACAGGGGATGTTTACTCCTCCTATTCACTTTATCTTATCTCTGCATGCTTTGTCCAGCGGTCCATGTTTGCCCAACTCTCTATTTTGTATTGCTTATAGGAGTTATGAGATTGATCACTGTTCGTTATGTTCACCTTTCATTCATTAATGATCTAAAGAGAGAGAGAGAAGTGTGTATAACCTGTTGTGACTGTAGAATTAAACATGGGTGTGGTACTGTTATTTTCTTCAAAAATGTGGAAAGACTATGGAAAATGTTTGATACATCAAAGTCATACACAGATTAATGGAAACTTAAAGTTCACGTTAGCAAAACTAAAAAGCTAGTTTTTCGAAATGGTGGTCACACCCGCCGTGAGCCCCATGTCTTGACCAGGTAGACGGAATAGTCCGTGGTCAAAATCAGTGTACCAAGAACGGCCTAACAATCGGTATGAAAGACGTCAAACAGCATTTGACCCAATGACAGATTGTACGGACAAATTAGATCATTATAACAACCATAAAATTTGCGAAATCGTGGCTTTAAACGAGACTGTTAAAACCCCTGTAAAATCAACTTGTTTGTCAGAAGCCTGCCTCGATTAAAAATAAATGATCATACGCAGAACAAGCTCTGGTGTATCGAATCAGTTAATAGAATCGCACCAGTTAATAGAATCGACGTCCCTTGGGGATCCGGGTTATAATAGGTCCTCAGTACCTCTTTCTTGTCGTAAGAGGCGACTACATGGGGCGGTTATTCGGACGAGACCGCAAAAACCGAAGTCCCGTGTCACAGCAGGTGTAGCAAAAGGCTTTATCCGGTGTTTTGAAGCACAACGTTAACAGACTATTTCTTTTACATTTACTTCTATGTACAGGTGGGGAAATTTCAAAATCCATAGTTCACAGTCATCAGGTTTTCATGTATCGAACAAAAAGGCAAATCCTTATCGTTTAAAATGTACCGGAAATTTTGTCCTTTTTGACAAAGAGATATCTATAAGTTCTTTACACGATGTTCAGATGAACCCTCCCCTTTGTCCAAGTTTGTTTCACAAGGTGGTTTGATCTCTTTTCCATCTATACATGAAGTTTATTCACTACAAGATTCACAGGTTGGTTTTTCGTGCTTTGGTTGTTTGTCCAGTATTGTTGATACGTAGGATATGGCCTTTTCTCACTTCAGTAAACTCGTTAGGAAATTGTTACGCAGCAGAAGGTTTGCCCCCTTAAAGTTATCTATATAATTCCCACTGTTTGTGAAGACCGAATTTCGCTACAATTTTTCTACTGCTTCTTCTATCACAATGTCCTGATCTATGGAGGGCCTCCGTGGCCGAGTGGTTAGAGCATCGCGCTCAAAATCACACGGCCTCTCACTGTCGGCGCGGGTTCGAATCCCGCTCGCGCCGGTAAGTGAGAAAGTTTCCCAGTTTACTTTCGGAAGGTTGGTGGTCTTTTCCCAGGTACATTGTATCTGGGTTCTCTCTTCCACCAATAAAAGCTGGGCGCCACCAGATAACTGAAAAAATATTGAGTGTGGCGGGAAACATCAATCAATCAATCCTGATCTATGAAGACTCTCAAAGCGTATTGTCTTAGTCAATTCACTATCTAACTTATTGTCATGTTCAATAAATTCAAATGATGAAATAATAATCAGGGTTAACGAGCATGATCCAGTGTCTGTGTATAAATTTAACAAGGTCAAATGCTAGCAAACGCATGTAGCAATATGTAGAGGATGCCACATGAACAACTCTCCAGGTGATCATTGTTCCACAACATGGCTGTTTCACACTCGCTTGTTATATTCTAGTATATACGTAAGTTACTGTAAGACATAGTCTGTTCCAGGCTGAAATATCGATGACTCAGCATCAAACTAGATAACTCTTGGATTTAAGTAAAAATTCTACAAGACATCAGAGATTGTGTATTATCGTTCCAATAATTGCGTGCCATTTTGCGTGATCGAGCGGGCACTTTTTTGGACAAGGCTTCTCATAGATTTCAATGAAACAGGTTGTACTTTTGTTCTCAGTGACCAATCGCATTGAAAGAATAACATAGCGTGGTCATCCAAAGTCAAACCAATAAGTGAGAGGTGTGACATTTCACGAATGGAATGATCACACCGCTCTCCAAGCGAAAGGACACGCTGTTCCAGGAATGATAATAAATTCTGTACATTCAATATTGCTACTCAAATACACGTATACACTAATAGTATGCATGCACATTATCAATCTTAGGGGCCTCCGTGGCCGAGTGGTTAGAGCATCGCGCTCAAAATCACACGGCCTCTCACCTCTGTCGGCGCGGGTTCGAATCCCGCTCGCGCCAGTAAGTGAGAAAGTTTCCCAGTTTACTTTCGGAAGGTCGGTTGTCTCTTCCCAGGTATATTATATCTGGGCTCTCTCTTCCACCAATAAAAACTGGGCGCCACCAGATAACTGAAAAATTGTTGAGTGTGGCGGAAAACATTAATCAATCAATCAATCATTATCAATCTTGGGGATTGTTTCCATTTGAATAATTGTTCATAAATTTTATGCGTGTCTTGGGATTCTAGAAGCATTCAAAAGAAGAGACAATTTACACTTTATTTACTAGTATTTCATGGAAAGGTGAAAATAACGAAAAGTGATCGATCTCATAACTCTTCGCCTTTCTTATAAGGAATACCAAATTAAGAGTTGGGCAAACACGAACCCCATGACATACCAGAGGTAAGATCAGGTGCTTAGAAGGTCTAGCATCCCCTGTCGGCCTGGCACAGCTCCATATCTACATCAGGTAAACGGAGCAATCCGTAGTCAAAATCAGTGTATAAAGAACGGCCTAAAATTGGTATGAAACACGTCAGACAGCATTTGATCCTATGATAAGTTATATTGACAAACTAGATAGAATTTGCGAAATACTGACTTTGAACAAGACTGTTGAAACCCCTGTAACATCAACTTATTTTTTAGTAGCCTTCCTCGATTTAAAACGTTATCATACGCAGAACAAGTTCTTGTGTATCGAATCAGCCGAGAGACATAAACACCATATGTAGGTAATAGTGGACGACCCCTAAGTAAATATGGGAAGCTCACGATGGAGAAGCTGACGATGGAGAAGCTGAAATCATCCCGTTTGTCATAAAGCTGAGTTGTTAGGTTACCTTTAACATATATGTTCAATAAAATATCTAAGTACGAAGCAGATGTGGAAGACTTTGTGGTGTCTTTTATTTCGTGTTGACTGGGATATATCGAATCAACATATGAATGAAACTTATTATTGTTAATAGAGCAAACGTCTATAATTGTTTTGAGATATATTTAAATGTCGAGTTGAAGGCCACAGCAATAATATTTCTTCTTTTGTAGGCGTTTTTGAATAAAATCTGCCTAATAATGATATAAAAACAAGTCAGCTAATAATCTATTTTTATACCCAACTTTTGTATTATATCAGTGTTGATATTGAAATAAAAATATTCTAAAATGAAGGTATTTCCTTCAAATTCTTAAATCTTTTTCAATTCTATTGAATAATACTATTTTTCTACTAATTTTCCCCCTCTAAAGTATTCGAATATTTTAAAAATATGTGTTGATATGCGTTTAAAAAGATTAGGGGCGCTCAATAGTTATTGGCAGTGTGAATACTGAAGTTCATCAAAAGACACCAGCTATTAACCAGAACCCATAGAATTAATTAAACCTTTCATAATGAATTTGGATTTTGCATGTTTTTCTCGTACAGGTATATCAAAAATAAAAGTTTATACCATATTGCATTTATTATTACGCACAGGATGATTATTTTTGTTTCATTCGTAGTTGGGAGATTCCATAGGCAGAAACAAGGCCTCCATCACTGGAATAAATTTCTTTTTAATCTGGTGTCCATCCCAGAATGGAAGTGTCAGGGAGGGTGGTGGACTTATGAAGATTAATGCGGGAAATCCAGGACAGAGATCGGTCATGGTCACCATGGAGACCGACAGAGGAACAGAGGCACCAGCTGGAAAGGGTGATAAAAGCGAAAAATGTGGAGGGAATACGAAACCTCTATATAGAAAATATCGTGTGGAGAGTGACGAAGTGGGGGACGCATTCTAGGTGATTAATGCAAATCATACTGCATATCTTCTGCGTCAATCTCCATCTTGGTGTTATTTTTGGCGATTTAAGGATAAATATACAAGTATAATCTTCATTTTATTTACAAGGATTTTAAACTCATCTAATACTTTGGCACGTCGGTATGAAGAAAAAAGAGAGTTAAAGACCACTTTGACGTAGACTACAGATATCGTAACTGGTCTTTCTTTTAAATGAAACATTCTCATTTATTAATTATTTCACAGAACACGTAGCTTTTACAATTCACCTAAGCTGAAAGGGGGATCCGTACGCTTAACCTAAAATAATGTGCCTTATCCGCTGTATCCGACGTGACCCCGCCGTCATTGGTACATCGCAATGCATATATTAATCACGATTGTTTTCTTGGTATCATTTGGGTTATGTCATAAAGGTGTTGATAAGGTGTGTTTTGGGGATGGTCAATAAGGAAGACAGAATTATAAAGGGATATCCCCAAGCTCGCTGTATTTAACAATTTCATCAATGTTGGGGGTTAAATCCCCAACTTCGATAACATTTTTTGCGATGACGATAGATAGCGGAAGGGGGCTCGTCGTAAATTTGGATTTTTGACCTCTTTTAATGATACACAGAATACTTAGATTGTGCAGGTGTCAATTGTGTGTGTATATCGTGGCCACTTGAAGATTGATGAGTCCCCGTGAAGCATATGGCGAACATCTGAAGTATGTCTCAGGTAATAGGACTTGTTTGTAAGGGGTAAAACTTCGGGTACCTGTATGGTGCTTTTATACACTCGTCAGTCAAATACAGTCCTCTGCTCAGGCCTGTTGATTGACACCATACCTCAAATACATCAATAGAAAACAAATGGATTATCAATTTAGTGCAATCCATCTTTGCTGTGCTACATTTGTACATGTACATACATGTACTGTGTCTGAAGGCAAAATTGAATGATTTAAAGATTCGAACATCAACATCAAAATAACTGTAAACTCGTTGTTGACTGTTGATGAAATGAATTTAAATATCAAACAAACATCTGAAAGAAAAGATATTCAACCATAAACAAGAAATAAACCAAAACCCGAAATATCTCGTTATTGCTCATATCAATGCTGGATAATTTCCCATTCTTTCAGCTATGCTTAATTTTGTTTCTATGCCTACATCTTTTTTATCATTATAACTAAATTCCTTTGAGCTTGTAAGTTTATGGTTTTTTCCAAACGATATTTATTTTTCTTGGTAAGCAATTGAAAAATCAAAATAAACAACAATAACAAAATCACTATAGAAGTACCGGAAAAAGAAACGGCAATACGTCCTATAGAAAATAATCTGCAGACAAAATTACATCAATCTAAATCTCAATAAAAAGAAATTGACATTACAGTACAGTATATTCAATGGATTCTTTTAAAATTTCCCAGTCATCGTGGTTCAAGTATCTTCAATTTTATCCCGTGGGCATCAGAATAGGCCCTCTGTACCCCTTCCTTGTCGTAAGAGGCGACTAAATGGGGCGATCCTTCGGATGAGACCACAAAAAACCCGAGGCCCTGTGTCACAGCAGGCATGGTACGATAAATATCCCTCCCTGCTCAAAGGCCGTAAGTCCCGAGCATAGACCTAAATTTTGCAGCCCTTCATCGGCTATGGAGACACCTCTATATGAGTGAACAATTCTCAAACGAGACGTTAAACAATAAAAAAAAAAAAAAAAAAAAAAACAAATTTCATGAATACATATCTATGTAATTTACGAACAAAATTACAGATACAAGTCTTATAATGACGGAAATTGTCCACTTCCTGGATTGAAATCTCAACTGTGGAATCTTTCTTTCTAATGGAAAACGATTATGTCTGCGCGGCCATCTAAAGGTAAGTTCAACAACCTGACTGGTCAATCGATTCTCTCGCTGCTTCTGCACCTCACATGGTCACTGGGACTGTGAACTAAAATATATTACTAATTGTGCTGTGACAACCCTTCTGCCGGCATACTTGACCCAAGTGAAGGTAGATAGGAGAAGCACTTATTGCGGTTGAGAGTTCGGTTGGAATGGGAGTGGAAATTTTAATATGATATCTTTTCCTGATTATCATTATCATTTTTTTAAGAGTTATCTAAATGTCAAGATGAAGGCCACATCAAGATTTTTTTTTATCATGTAGGAGCTTTTGAATAAAACTCTGCTTTATAAGAACATAAAAACACATCAGCTAACAAACGAGCACAATTCATGCCCATAGAAATTCCAATAGTCTGTAGGAAGACAAGATTCCAAAAAGTACGTAGATATTGTCAATGAGGAACTCCAGATGCATGTTTTTAATATCAACCTTAGAGTATCTGTGTGTATAATCACAGTGGTGTTTAACGAGGTGATTATTTTGAATGACTGATCACAAGAATAAATATTTCGGTGTTCCAATCTTAATCGAAGAAGCAGGTGTCGCTAATGTTAAAATGCCAATTCTTTAATTCAACGTGAGGAATGGTCATGTTTTGATGGGGAAAGTTTTAACTGAAAATTCTGTGGAAGTTTCTATAAAATCCACATTTGATTTACACCACTTCTCTTATATGTTGTGACACAGTACGCTTCACCGTCACAACAGTTAATATCCGAACTACAAATTACAGTGTTATTTAGTGCAGCTGTTGTGATCTATAACATTGTAGCCTTTACTATAGTACATCAATAGTATATTAAAGTTAACGATAATTAAAATGAAATGTATAGTTTAGGGATAATATTGGTTGCTTAGCAACTGTAATTTAAATTTTTTTTAAAAATCTCTCATACAGGTATGCAAAACAAAAAACACGGATCCCTGGAGACACCAGAGGTGTGATCAGACAAACACGGACCCCTGGACACACCAGAGGTGGGATCAGACAAACACGGACCCCTGGACACACCAGAGGTGGGATCAGACAAACACGGACCCCTGGACACACCAGAGGTGGGATCAGGTGCCTAGGAGGAGTAATCACCCCCGGTATCTCATAACTCCTATTTAATGAATACAAAATTAAGAGTTGGGTAAACATGTAATGGGTATCACAGTATTGAGTATTGTATAAAATACGTACACCGAAATATCACAGCATTGAGTATTGTATAAAATACAAATCGACACTGAAACTTAAAGTTTTTATGCATGCAAATTTTTTTAAGAGAATAACAGCAAATATATTCCCCCCAATTGTTTTTAAAAGGGGACAATCTTTAGAAAAAGATTTGAATTTGTCTAGGTCAATGGGGTTTAAATTTCAGAACAATTACAAATCAAAACATTTGAAATTTTGATGATACTCTTGTCAAATGCATCAGAATCAAGACTAGTTTGTAATTTCCTGTTGTCATCCATATGCATTGGGTTCATTGAGCAATCTTGTCATGGTGCCTGTACATAATCACATCACTTCAGATTTGTGTAACCTTAAATGAATCAGAATAATTTTTCACAATCAAATTCAATAGAAGGAGCATGACAAACCAATTCATATTTATTATTGAAATTGTATTGTAATACTGACTGGTATATTATTCAAATGAGCCGTGATTTCTAAAGTTATCTACAACCGTTGAGTAAAAAGATGACTGATTCGTCTCTCTGCTGATGACTGATTCATTCATATTTTACAAGCAAAGCTGAAATAAAAAGGTGGAGTAAGGTATTACCTATATTTCCAACATAATCAGGCCTCATTCATCACACACATCCGAAAGAATGATTTATTTTTGTAATTAAAATTTAAAGTGACTTTTTTTCACAGCAAACTCATATTTCTTTGGGCAACAAATGCTTATTGATTGAAAAAATTCGACAAGATTCTTCCTCATAAAATAATTTTCAAACCCTCATTTAGAAGAAAATCGATTCATAATACACAGGAATCAATCTCTGTTGATTTTATTGCCTATAATTTGTATTGTTTCACGTGTAAACAAGTGTGAGTGTACCTATACAGACTGATTGACACACACACACGCATCGTCAGCATCGAGGAAAGTTAGCCAAGAAAGCGGTTTCTAGCAGTCAAATCATCATTTACGAGCATTCGGACAATACTGGCTTGGTTGCATACACCCCTAATTATATGCATGTTTTAAAACTGGACTTTGGCAAAGCAATGATAAATTATTTATATTGATTGTGAAATGCACAATGCTGATGCATGAATTGAAAATCAACATGCACTGACCTACTTCCGGTGGCACCGACGCCTCCTTCCGGTAGCATTTACTAGCTAATTGACCAAGATTAGGGACAACAAATATAGCATTAGCATTCAAATCCATTAACTTCTAGCAGGTAGACATTTTTAGGAAAACCAGCATTTATAACGTAGTAGAATTGGACCCATGCACCGAATACTGTATTCAGCCGTGAATTCGTTTCGAGTTAATTTCACGTTTTAATTGAGAAATCTGTTTAATCACCGTTTTATAATCAGAACGTAAGTTTTCGCGGCAGTATTGCTTACTATTTCAAAAACTACTAAATTTAAACAGGAACGACAATATTATTCCCAAATTAAGAATTGATTAAGCAAATTAACCCATACACATTACTAGAGAAGACAAAAAGGAATAAGAAAACAACGACACAAAAACCCACTATGCGAGTTGTGAAAGTTAAAATCACATATTCGAAGCCCCCCCCCCCCCCCCCCCCCCCCACACACACACACACACAGCCTCCCCCCACCCCCCGCACCACACTTAGAAAAAATAAAACCATTGTGTGGAAAGTTTTTACAGCGGCTACATTCAATTGACCAGGAATTACTGTAAAGAAGTTATGTAATCTCAAAGTATAGCAGACGTAAAAGTTCGAGAAAGATGCATAACATATGAGCAGGAATAGACAGGAAACGCCAGTCACGACTCTGCATAAGAGTTTGGATGAAATGAGAACCCCAAGTTCAATCACTCAATCAGTGGCCAGATATATTGAAATACAGTAAACACAAAGAATCGCAACCTCAATGTAATAAGTTCGAGTTCACAATATATGATAAGCTGAAACAAAACTATCGGTCTGATGATAAAAAAGTCATACATCTGCCTCAGAAGATAGGATTACGTGGTGATCCCTTCCAAGCCGAAATTGTAGAATAATGGTAAGCCTTTCTTTCCCTTTAGGATGCGCCAACATACACGTGGGGGAGGAGTGTGGTGAGGGAGGGGTGTGAATTCAGAAGATACACCTGTGTGAATAATTCTTCCTCGGTTTATTATGATATGATAATTTCCTTTTTAATTAGAACGCACGATTTTCGTGCATTTCTGCATCCTAGTCTCTATTTGAGCGAGAAAGAATGAACACGCACTATGCTTATTAGACAAACTTGTCCTGTTCCCACTCGGATATAACGACTGTATTTACGTATTCAAATCAATTTTTTTTTTAATTCTTTACCCAAATTATATATTAAGGTCCCCTGCACCAAGTAGTTTGTAGATATGAAATATATCTAACTGATGAGTTGTATCATAAAATGATTCATAAAGTTTGTGTATGCAAATATTTGAATGTAATCTGTAATCAATCATTTTTGCTAAATTCTACACAGTAAGACTGTTTTTGTTGTACAGTTAAGTACACATGTTTGATCGACTTGCTCTGATGTCTGTAGCGAGTAGACCAAAATAAAGAGACTATGGGCTAGAACGGTAGTCCGAGGGTCGATAGTTCGCATTGATAATACTACAAACACTCCTGTCCCATAGTCCAGTCCACAAAATCATGAATGTCTGTTATATATGCCTTAGTTCGAAAATATCTCGTAATGTAAAATAATACAATACACAGTCACTGCAAGCCAATTATTGCGGTTCAAGATCAAAGAAGACGGCGAATTTACATGAAGCATTCATGGTTTTCAATTAATGAAAATATTCTCACGTGAAATCCCAGAAATCTGTCGTAATGATGCAAATGTTTACCACATAACCATATGATTAAAATAATATTCCGACTGGAATGGAAGTACATTTATGTGTATGGTACATTTTAATCCCTAAATTTCATAAACCAACTTCGTTTTACAGATATATACATATTGTCCTTCCTATTCTTTGTTTTACATCTCCAAGTATTTTTACTTTTATTTGTTCATTAATTCATATAATCATGCTATTTTTATAAGCCCTAGTATTTTTTTTTTTACGATTTTTTTTGTCCATCTTTTTAAGTAACCATATTATGAGCTTAGAGTAATTCTATGCTTTGTCAAGTGAATAAATATCAAGAATAGAGCGCTGCACCATCCTCCTGTGCTGTTGACGTTGTGCCCTGTTTAATTTTCACAATGACATGGCGAATTGCTCTTTTGGTAAAAATACTAGGACGCGTGACACACAGACAAAAGGAAGGACACTATCTAGATGATGTAAAACGAAAATAAAAGAAAATTCTATAATTTAGAGAAAATTTGTTTCCAGTAGTACAATAAGTTGAAATTGGCTGACATGATTTTTAAGTCGAAAGAAGAGAAAAGATGCGTATACACTTTCCTGAACAGAAAAGTTTCGAGTTAAAAAAAAGAATTGACAGTTTCACTCAAACAAAGTTACATAGGCAGACTGATCCATAGGGAAGCGGTAGCTATTTAGAAACGACTGCCCCTATAAGTCTTCGTATGGACACGTGGTCTTACTAGTGTGTAAGGGTCACTAGAGTGCAGGTATCCATTCGCCTGATGCACTGAGATGATGTCTTTGATGTAGGCCGGTGCTAGTCTGTTCAGCGCATTGTATGTATGCAGTTGGTTGGTTGTATAATGTTTAACATCCCGCTCGTGAATCTTTCACTCATATGGAGACGTCACCTTTGCCGGCGAAGGGCTGCAAAAGTTAGGCCTATGCCGTTTGAAAATAAAGTGTACCCGCGCATACCGTTAGCATAGCAGCGGTACATGATGTTATTTTATTTATTGGCTTTCCGAACATTGCGTAAAGCCTGTGTCGGAGAACTGATTCTTGAGGCACTCCGCAAGGAACTTGGTTACTTACTCCGCAAGGATTGACGGCGTGGATCCTACAACCAACTTAAAGCTTCTGAATGAGACAAATCGTGTAGGACTTTGAGCGTACATAGTGTATGAAGAGGGTGCTATATAAATATGGTATTATTATTATTTTAGGACTGATCCATGCCAGCTCTGCGCAAGTGACGCCAAAGGAGAACTCCAGTCGCCTTATGAGGATCTGAGGGTCTATAACATCAAAGGACGCGGAAAGGTCCAGCAACACAAACGCAACACAGGGACCCCTGTCCAGAACTGTACTAAATATCACGGTTTACTCGTTCGAGTGCTGATAACCAGACTAAGCTACACCATTCGGGTGGTTTTAACCTATGTGAGCAGCTATCACGTTTTTGTCAATACCTTGGAAAAAATGAAAGGTTTTGATGCAGGCCTGTAGTTCTATAAAGATTCTCGTTCCACTCTCGCTTTCTTTGATAATGGGCGTACTGTGAAAAAGGAGGGATAGTAACATTCAATAAATGATTAATTACCATTTCTAAGCAAATTTTTAAACAGAGGTAACTTGACCCAACAGTGTTTTAGAGGTATGGTCAATTTCACATGATGAAGAACTCCTCAAAACTTTGTCCTACGGACACACTGCCTCCCCCTTTTTCCCCCCAGAGTTTTTTTTTTTAATAATATGGTATCCCATTGGTAAACGATCACCGATTACACATTTGTCAGCATCGGTTACAAGCTAAGTTTCCGTTGTGACTAGTGAATCTCCATCATTAGTCACTAAAGGGTCATGAATCGAGTTCCGTCTTATTTCTCACTGATCTGTAATTGAGTGTGTGTGTGGGGGGGGGGGGGGGGGGGGAGAGATTCATGGATTTCTTAACAGCAGATTTTTTTTTGTATTCCCAACTATTGAGCGAAGATTTAACCGGTTCGCTCCATATCGACAGCCGTCTTTACCATCCTTTGTGTACTCCCCGTTCATAAACTGATTAACTTCCGCTTGCGTAATTGAGAGAAATGTTGTAAGTTTGAATTTTTCACCTCACATTCAAGATTAATTGCTCGAAACTGCCATGCCATATTTGTGATCAGAGAAGAAACGTACGAAATCCAACATCTTGCTAATTGAAAAGGTGAAGATAACGAACAGAAATCAATCTCATAACTCCTCTAAAGGGGCAACCACGGATCCCTAGACATACATGAGGTGGGAGTTATAAACATCCCTTGTCGACCAGTGGAGAAAAATGATAGAGAAATTGAATATCAAGACAGTAGTCGATAAGCGCGCGCATCATCTACAGAATGCAGTAATCAAGCTAGAAACCAAGATTCCATTAAAAGATTTTAACCATTCAGTCCTGCACAATTTGTGTTACTGTAATCAACTTTTGTAGCGCTTGTGTCTGCATAGTTAACAGCGGCATGGCGGAAATTAGCACGTTCCTCCTGAACGAACATTTTCTGGTGGTTGCTGCTGATGAAAATTTCAATCATGTGCAACTTTAGATGCCAAGAACGAGCAACAATTACACTAAATCCGAACACACCGTAAATCGAATGGGCAATACTGATCTCAAACAAAGCACGATGGCATGTGCAAATTTTGTCATACTTGATCAGACGAAACACCTCGTCAATACTGAGGAGAAATTCTCCATTCATATCCTGATTGTAGCAGATTAATATTATTACGTAAAATGAAATCGCCTGATGACCTGGACCTACAATACGGTATTTAATTTCGGATCCCATGTACTCCTCTTCTCCTTTCCAAGAAAATCCTACTCTTCACATCACATCTGATGACAAGTTAGAAGAAAAGGACATTGTGAAATTAGATGAGTCAGAATAGATAACAAACAGAATTCATTCCATTCCATATTACACAATATTAAAAAAGGGATTCAGCGACCACGCCGCAAACACCATTAACTGTGGCCTCAAGGGCGACAAAATAAAACCTGATTATAGTTTTATTACAAGAAAATTGAGAACAGGAACACTTCAATTTTACACTGTAAATCAGATCAATCCATTTTATCTGAATAGATAAGAATGAAAATCTACCGTTGATACCATCTTAAATTATTGGTAAATGCAACATAAAACTCAGTTATTTTGAGGCATTACCAACCGTGTACACAATATTCTGTAGAACAAAAAGACAATTTCTTGTATAGAATGAGCGAATGTACTCTGCATTTAATGGGAATATGGTGAATAAATCTAATATTGTTGAGAGGAAGTCTAAAACAGCACTATTATTTATGCCCTACCAGAAACTACACACTTTAAACTGTACAATTAATGCCCGTGAGGCAACGAGTCAAGTATTCTTATATATAGTGTGTAAATGAGCACACACTAAACGAAGTATGGGTACTTTGGTACAGTTTCAAACGTACTGTTAATGGAGAGGGCTTAGTAAACTTTATCAGTCATTTATACATGTAGCATATCTACGGAATGTTCATTTCCATGCAAATATTAGCAGCCCCAACTGTACACAGCATATCTACCACTGAGAGGTGATACACATTGATACTATTATTCATCAAAAGTATCTATAAGAAATGAAAATCGCGGAGGAGGAATTTGTTGGAGAACATCTACTGAGGTCGATATATTTTGTTGGGGAGTAACTACATGTACGAAGGTCAAGTATTTTGTTAAAGAGTAGCTACCGAGTTCGAGATACTTTGTTGGAGGGTTACTATCGAGGTCGAGATACTTTGTTGGTAAATTAAAACCGGAAGACGCCAAGGTATAAAAATATCTAATAAACCCCTTGACGCACCAAAGGTTTTTGACGTCAAGGGAGTTATTGAAAATCTCACACAGGTGGACTGTGTTAGAAGTGCTATCACACAAAGCATTAGAGGATGTTTTCAAATTCAAAATGGTGTGTATAGAGGTCGATTGAATTTGCGAACTGCTTTAGGGTTGTTTGTTTGCTTGCTTCACGTCCTGTCGAGCTTTTTTCACCAATATTGAGACGTCACCAGAATTGTAGATGAAGTGCCACAAATTTAGACCTATGCTTAGCGCTTACAGTCATAGCGGTGAGGATTTTTCAAAGTGACAACGCCTGCCGTGACACGGAACCTCCGTTTTAAAGGTAAAATCTGAAAGACCCGTGATTCTCACTTCTAAATACATCAGCGTTTGGCGACGGAGCAATCGCTACATATTGTACCTATGTTTACGTCTTAGGTTTGACGCTGCCATATCACGAGTGGGGCTCAAATCCATGACCTCCTGGTTACGAAGCGAACGCTCTACCACTGAGCTCCTGAATTCAATGACTGTTTCGAAAGGCATCCACATTGTTAATTTTAACGACACGTTTTCCTTCACTTTTTATTGTTGTTTCATCATTATGTGTGTGTTTCTAAGGGTAATTTCCACAATATTTCCTAGTGTCACGGGTGTTGCCTTAGTCATTGATAATGGAACGCACGCCGCCATAAATAACTTTGATGAAAATTTTTGATGGTACTCTTAGGATATTGAGTAACAGTTTAAGATTAAATCTTTGAGTTGAACAGATAAGTCCTATTCATTAAGAATATCTTTAAGAAATTCTCATTACATGAAACCTCGGTTAATAATGCATCGGGTTAAGAAAATACCATCCAAATACTAACTTGTTCAATAAGTTAGGGAGAAGACAACTTAAATATCCATGATTTAAGAATAGATGATATATGATATTTATTTTACTTGTACTTATCGCTCCACACTTCATCTTTGACAATGATTTTTCTATGTCTGTCAAACAATAAACAATATTTTTTCCTTGAGGAGTCACACAATGCATTTAGATTATTTCTTCACTTTCGGATCCTTATGAAACGAATGTCCTCTTTTGTAATCTTTATGGAATACTTATGTCAAAAGTGCAATGTTTTTTCTCAAGTAGGAGTTCAAAATCGGAACTGTAGGTGGCCATCGGAGCGGTGTTGCCAAAGCAAATGTGGTACGTTTATAACTTTCTAGCCATCATAAATTGAACGTGATTCTTTTTCCCACGGAGGGCGAAAAATGAGTCGCAGTCATGACATCTTCTTCCTGTTTGGAAGCTAATTGCAAAATGCTAAGTCTTGGAATTCCTCTATTTAAAGAGTTAACCAGCGGAGACTGACGAAGCAGAAAAACTGGCCGAAGGCTTCCAGTTTTTAAACTTTCGATAGTAAACCTGTGAAGCCTCGTTAAACATCCAACATTAAATATATTTATTGCCTTTTCTCGTGTTATAATCATCATAAAAGCATTAATTATTTCAGAACTTAGAGCACAGGGAAGCGATTGAATTTTATGTAAAAAAAAAAATATAGCATGCTTTTATAATGAAACAAGATTCAAAAGGATACAGATCTCGTCGCTATTTCCATTATCTGTAAGTATGCCTCATGTGAAAGCTTTGTAGAGAAAAGAAATACATGCATTGCATTATGAGTACATTTGTCTCCAAATTTACTTTCTGGGAACAATAACAAATATATCAACAATTTTTGGAATCCAAACGTGTAGTTCGATATACCGTATATAAGTAGAATTTTTAGCGAGGATTTAATTTTGGCATTATTAGCGAGAGTGAAAATCGCTAACTTTGTGTCTCGCTAACAAAAATTCCACTGATACGGTATTTTAATTATAATGGAGTGCATATCATTTTAGATAGTGTATCATAGATAGTCGATTTCTAAATGCATAATTCCTGAATGCTTGAGTGAAAAGGTGAAGAAAACGACCAGTGATGAATCTCTTAACTCCTATAAGGAATACAAAACTAAGAGTAGGACAAACACGGACACGGATCCCTGGATATACCATAGGTGGGACCAGGTTCCTAGGAGGAGTAAGCATTCCCTATTGACCGTTCCCACCCGACGTGAGCCCTATATCTTGATTAGGTAAACGGAGTAATCCGTAGTCAAAATAAGTGTGTAAAGAACGATTGTGAATTATTGTGTAGACCATAATGTCCGTATTTACATATTACAGTGAAGCTGTGCATTATGAAGTCACTATTGTAAAAACGACCGTCATTTGTAATATTCCAATTTGTCTTTTTAAAGTCATTTTCGAGAATTTTTCCTATACAGATGCGTCACCTGCTTAAGGTGAAACTCACATATGACGCCCAAGGCATTGATTTGTTTTTATCTCTTTATCGTACCAACGCCTGTCTTGGTTTTCAAGGTCATAGAAACCCAAATTCAGACGCTTGTTGAATGATCAGTCACAACCAAACTTTAAACATTTCAGTTTTGATGCGGCGCCAGCCCCGGATCAAGAATCAAACCTGGGGTAGTGGTTACTAGGTGAAGATAACGAAAAGTGATCCATCTCATAACTCCTTTAAAAGTGAGGATAACGAACAGTGATCAATCTCATAACTCCTTTAAAAGGTGAGGATAACGAACAGTGATCAATCTCATAACTCTTATAAAGGTGAAGATAACGAACACTGATCAATCTCATAACTCCCATCAGGAATTCAAAATTAAAAGGTGAAGATAACAAACAGTTATCAATCTCATACTCCTATAAGCAAAACAAAATAGAGAGATGGGCAAACATGGACTCCTGGATATACCAGAGGTGGGATCGGGTGTCTAGGAGGAGTAAGCATCTCCTGTTGACCGGCCACACCCGCCGTGAGCCTTTTATCCCGATTAGGTAAACGGAGTAACCCGTAGTCAGAATCAATGTACCAAGAACGGTCTAACAGTTGGTATGAAACACGCCATACAGCATTTGATCAATATGTCTATAGTTTTATATTGGCTATACAGAGAACTAACGGACCTTCAGCACAAGCATATTTTTAAATTTTTGCAATGCTTGGAAACTTTCCTAAAACTAGGTTCTTTATGGTGATATGTTTATCTAACCTTTAACCTCTCGTGTACCCTTGTCTCATTCTGTTTACATTACCTATGTTGAGTATGTATTCCAAATTTAGATACATTTTGATTTATACTGTTTGACCTGCAAACTACAATCAATAAATCGGTTTATGGTATTTTTGTTGTTTACTTCCGTCTGGCGTGAATAGAAATATTTGTTGAATGGTATATATTTATTCTTTAAAATGATATACGTGTGTTTTATAAATACAACAATCCGCCACAGATCAGAAACTCGGAATACTGTTAGGAGTTGTAAAATAAGATTAGCTACATAAATCTTTCTCTCTTTCCCTGAGTGACATGGATTAGAAAATATTTTGGCAATTTTTATGCTTCCTAAATTTCGTGTAGTAAACGGTTTCATAAGTTGATTTTTTTTAAATTTTCGCTTGTCACTACCCATGTCCAAGCTTATAGCAAATGTTGAAAATTAAGCAACGTTAACATCCAAAGAAAACCTTCGTTTCCATCACCCTAGCGGGCATCTTAACGAATCTGACTCTGCGCACGCAACAACAAAATCTTACGAAGGAAGCGTCACCGATTTACTATTGGCTGTCACCATGAACAGGACCCAGTGGCACGAAGGTTTGTTAACTTTAACTATAACAGTTAACTTTAACCAACAGTTAACTTTAACTACAACAGTTAACTTTAACTATAACAGTTAACTTTAACTAACAGTTAACTTGTCATTAACTGTAATTATATGCTATAGACGTTAACTGTCAGTTAAACTTGACTAACTTTTGTGCAACTGGGTCCATAACTTATAATCTGGTTCATATTTTAGAGACTTCCAAAACATAAGACTGTTCGAGGGAATTTTATTTCGTTGTTTAAGATTTCTCATGCTTAGTAATAGGTAGATTGTTTCTGCGGGAATGAAGTCTGTTGTTATGTGTTTTCCACGAAAACAAATGCCCTCACCTTTCACAGTTG